>NC_081413.1:560821444-560913944 GCF_030272615.1 Cryptomeria japonica
TAAGGGTGACTAGAAGTTTTGAATGAATAGAAGTTTTGAGGTACTCAAATTGTTTTGCCTAATTTTGCCTAATTTTGTGGAAACTTTTCAAGGTATTATCGTGTCTTCCCTTCTGTGACATAGTGTCTCCTTAATCTTTGTTTTTTTAATTGCACACTTTTTTTTTCCATCCATCACATCTATCCCTACCTCCTATCACAATTTACATTGGTTTTACCATTCTACGATTCTAAAATAATGATTGCTGCCATTTAACACGCTACAAAACTATTCATAGTGGTGTACACCAAATTCTCAGGAATTGGCTCATATTTTTGTTTCAGACAATTGTATGCATGAACAAACCTTCAAGACTATGATTCTTAAAACAAAACAACTACACAACCACATTTGCAGTATTGCGCAGGAACTACGCTGCCCTCCAATTTTGTCTGTGCTCTAAATGAACTACGGCTTATCTTATTTCTCATTATGAGATAAATAGTTTAATGATAATCTATAAATCTGCTAGCAAAAATTAATGAAAATGCTTCTTATAATGACAACGAAAAAACTGTTAATTTAAACAAAGAGAAAAAAACATATAATGAACACAAAATAGTAGAAAGGAAATAAAACGAATGCAATAAAGAATACACGGGACACAAATTTATAGTGATTCATCATATAGGCTGCGTGGAATTCTATTCAATAATTGTTCTCCAAATATATAATATATATGACTACACAGTCATTTATACAATTACATGCAGCTGTGAAACAAAGAGTTGGAGAAAGTGAATGGTCATGTGACCGTTGGACTTTATATTCCCAACAATCTCCCCCATGAAAACCAATTGATACAGCTATCCAGAACTACATCACTACTTCAATTCCAAAACTCCCATTACATCCAGCCTTCAAGATTTTAACTTCATAAACAATTGTCCACACAAACTTCGGATTACCCTTCTCCAAATCAAATCATCCCTGTAAAATCCACAGAAAAGTCCATCCTCAACATGAAAAGCCAAAACTATGACAGTGTGTAGTGCCTCTATCATTTCTTTCAACTTTCTCTCATTCTCTTTTATCTTCACAATCCCTTCCAAAACAAAATAAAAAGTACGAAAGGCCTCACGTATCCAAAGAATTTCGTTAGTGGCTTTTAAACACTATGTTCTAGGCTTTTACACCAGTCAATATCAATACAAGTGATAATCATGTTCTTCACAACAGTGGTCTTGTCCTCCACCGAGACATTAGAAGTTCCAACTTTGCTAATTTCGGGCACGTCCACCGGGAGAAAAAGACACTCATTATATTCCACAGCGTCCCACGTCTTCCTTCCATCCAAGCTTGCCCGAGATGCCACCGTAAAAGGATTGTTGAACATTTTAATCACTCCCAAACCCAGACCCCTCAACGGATGTAGAGGAATGTTAAAAAGGTTGGGTAAAACTATTTTAGCGCCAAGGCTAGCCGGTATTGGGAACCGATTGTATTGATCATTGATCAAATTCATAAAACAATTTCCACTGTCACTATCTACTGGCATGTGAAGGACAGGCCGCTATGATGAAGGTTGAACATTAAAAATTTCATTATGACTGTCTTCTAGCCACAGAGAGGAAATTCCATTCTCCTGATGCAAAATATTATGAAACTCCTGCTCTTTCCTGGCCTTCTACAGCAAGGTATTCGACACAAGCACAAAGCTCTCAGACCTAAATGTTTTCTCCTTCTCTACGATTCCCTTAGTCACTTTCTCCATCAGTCTGCTTTGCTCTCCCCTTATACGCGTCTCAGACACAGTATTCTCAGAATTCAAATTCTTGAGAGAACTATGGAAAAGGATTGCTCTGGTTTGGGAAACCCTGCTAACATCACCGTGGCAATCACTAGGCTCCAAATTCACATAAACTGTGTTCCCCTTGGTAAGCTCCCTGGCTTGTTCAAGCGATTTTATTTCCACGGCCCTCGTCCCTTGGCCATACAGATACTCTTGGGGCTGTTCTCTCGGGGGTAACACAGAACTCAGCACATCGCTGTCCAAAGCATGTTGGTCTTCTCCGATGGACTCGCCGTTGCCTTCTTCCTCGAACCTATGAGAATCAACAACCAAAATCTCACGTAACTTCTGCTCCACTTTTATATATACTTAGTGGATAATTTCTTTATCTTTATCCGTCAACTGTTTCTCCACATTCTTCAGCTTGATCTGAAGCTCAGATTCTCTCAAAAGAGCATATAGAATCGAAAAAGACTCGGGGAGGAAAAGGAGATGATGGTACTAGATTGACGGCGCAGACTAAAGAAGTCAGTCCTTGCCTTGATGGAAAGAAACCAAATAAGAAAGAAAGTCTTTTTGTGGAGACCCGTGATTCTCCTATCCCATCCTCGAGGAAGCTACTCAACAGTTAGACAGAGAACTCTTCTCTTCACTCATATGAGTTTGTTAGTTGTGTTAAATCCACATTCCCCAATGTTGGATTGTACAATTTGGGAAATCCTTCTCAACCCATCAATCGATATATCTTTAAAGTTATCAATATTTACTCTTGCTTCATTTAAGTTTTCCATCAATTCTTTTTCCCTTAGACTCTTTTTAGTCTCAATCTTCAAAATTTCTTGCCAATATATCTTCCATAAAATACAATAGATCCGTCAGTAAGAAATTCCTAGTAATTAGGAAATCTTTCTACAAAACCATAATTCTACAAAGCATAATCAAAGATCCAAGAACTTACCTATACAAGCTACAAACAAATTAATATTATAAAAAATAAGCAAAAAATAACGTAAGTGTAAATAATAGCATTAGTATAGTTAGCTATCTACTGTAGATTCCAAACATATAAAACTTATGAGACATTTATCTCATTATATGTTGATATTGTGTTTCATAGAGTGTACATCTAGCTACAACATCAAAATATCACAAATCAGAACCTCATTCTTAATTTATGACAGTAGAGTTGGAGTACATTGATAGTACTGTGATCAACAAGATTAATCTAATAAATATCAAATAAATAAACAACAAAAGAAGCTAGAAACATCATTTGAAGCAACAACTAAAAAAACTATAAACCATGCTTACTATAACACAATGCTTCATTACCACATTTCTTCACTATTTTTTTACTCTCTCTATTTTGTTTATTTTATAAATAATCAAAATGTGATATGAGAGTTCTCTATTTTCCATTCTCAAAATCTAACTATGAAATTATTCTAAATGTTAGTTGTCTAAACATTAAGTTGGTTTCTCTTGCTTCTTCAACTTCAAACATAATAAGAATTTGCACTACCATTTACATAAAGAAATCACAAGACACCAACACTACTCTTTCAACTTTTGATGGGAACTACTCTACTTTGTAGCCCTTGTTCAATATGTTTAAAAAAAGCTTTAACATTAAAATTTACATTACTAAATAAAGCTAGAAATAATATATTGCTATAACTTTCTTAGTGAAATTTTTTTATTAATAATTATAAGTTTTATTTTAAATATTTTATTCACTATTTTTAAAATTATGAAGATTCATAATGTTGTTTATATTTTCAAGATTGTTAAAACAAACAAATTGTAAATATGTTATGAAGAAGAAAAAAAAGTGAAATCTTCTTAATATTTCATTATTTTATAGTTTATACCTTGATTTCAAGATTGACATACATATCCTAGTCTGCAATATGTAAATTAAGAGTGGACCAAATAATTTTAGTTCTAACTATTGTCTCTTTCATTTCCTTGTGGCAAAGAATCAATTTTAGGAGGCACTTGAAGGGCTCAATTGTTAAATGAGTTATGGAGATGATGAAATGGATGAGAAGAATGCTTGTACTAGTACTAGAGAGTCCTAGGATTGGAATGTGTTCGTCATGGAGTTAGAGGAATTGAATTCTAGGGTTGACAATTTAAAGACTCCATAGAACTATCTAGTATGCAAAAGTAATAGCGAGTGCATAAAATGCATAGAAAGTGTAATTGAGAACCTAGTTATGCCCAATAAAAATTTGATGAAAAAAATGATGCAGGTGGCCACAGTGAGAAAAATGATTGAGAGAAAGTGGAAGAAGAAAGTGTAAGGATGGACAAGTGAAAGGAAAAAAGATTAGTGCATCATCCCCATGGGAGACAAAATTGGGCAAGATGTTAGATTGATGGGCTATATTTCTTAATGCCTCTATGTTGTTTCTTCTTTGTGTTGTTTCTATTAGTAGATCCTCATAGGATGTTTCTCTAATTCTTTAGTTACTTGTTTTATAGATAGATTATAAACTTTTTGATATTTTGATTGTTGGGTTTAACTTTTAAGTCTTTGTTTTGATGGTTTTTTGTTTGAATGTATAACAGTATGGGGTCCTTTCCCACATAATATAATAAAAAAGATAGAGTCCAAAAATCTTAATAATTCACAAAAGTAATTTGCTAAATTTTCTTTATAAACTATTCATCATTCAAAAAATTATTGATAAATTTTTTGAAACAGAAAAAAACCAATGAAAAAAAATAACTCATCCCAAAAAAATTTAAATATTACTACAAAACAAATCCAAGTAACATAGTGTAAAAATGTTGGCAGTCAAAAATAGCTAGTAATATTGACAAGGAACACTATGTAGTATATGAACAAGCTGCTTTTTGTATCGCAGGACTATGATTCTATAAACATAAATTCTATAAGAAAATAGAAACGGTTATCCAGATTATGTTAACCTGTCAATAATATTCAACGTGTTTTCCACAAAGTTGGCAAACTTTTTTCAGATTCATTGACCACGTTCTTGTGGCAGTTGACAATCTTGATTTTGACAAATCTCTTTTTAAATTGAGAATATTATTTCGCATGATTCTAGGGCAGTGTTTAGGCAGAAAAACCCTTGTTACACTTAATGGACAATTTCTAAGAAGAAAACCCCAAAAAATCACTGCCTGTGCACCCTTGTCTGGCCCAATATGGGCACGCACCATCTTCAAATTTGGTAGTGTCACTTCTCCTATTGGCATCTCATCTGATATCATCTCCTGTATCAAACATATTGTGGGTTCACTCGTAAGAGAATTTGGAAAAACAAATGTTATTCCAGAAATATAGAAGGTCCAAATATAATCTACAAGTATCAAGTATCATCCTGTACCAATCACTGATTAAGAATATTTAACTTGAAGGTATAAAATACTAACTTGAAAACATTGGCCATGGATTGTCAACTCTTCAAGCCCAGGAAAACTGTTAAGAACAGTAATACTAGGCATTCCTGGATTAACGGCATTGCCTGTATTGTAATTTTGAAGAATAACTTTTTTAACAGATTCCACTCTTGAAATTCCTTGAAGTAATTTAAGCCCTGCGTATTGCCCACAATCGATGAGGCTGATTTCCATCAAGCGCGGGCAAGTCAGTTGCAATGATATATCAGGTCTTAGAGCTCCTAGAAGTATGTATAATAGATTAGAAGATCGTATAATCAAGTTTTTTAACGCCAAACAACCGAGAATCCATAAATCTTGCAGATGTGGGCACAGATCCATGAATCCTTCAAACATAGCATCATCCAGATTCGGAATAGCAAAATAATAAAGTGCTTTCAAGGATCGGAAAACCCCAACATTAGTGGGTATCTTGGGAAGTTGTATGTATTGCACTGTTAAGACCGTGAGGTTTTCACAGCTAAAAATGGAGTCCCCAAGCTCCATCATGGGAGAAGCTCCATTGCTAATCCTCTTACCAGTCTTCGGATCTCTATTACAGATGTGTATATCCATGCGTTCGACCTGTTTTTCAGCTGCAAGGCGAATCCAATTGTTAATATAGGCAGCCTTAGGGTCATCCAAGGCAACTGTAAGCTCCAAACAAGAAAGACGAGTATCGAGGTGTAGTAGGGCATTGTTAATTATGGCCTGTATCCTGCCATCTTTTTGTTTCTCAAAATCCTCAGGACAAAACTTGAGCCTTGGTATTTTCGTCCACAAGAGCCGCCATCTCTGTGAGAGTAGGGAAGAGCGTACGACATCTCTGTAAGAAATCTTCGACAAAATATGATTTAAAAGAACATCATCTGATAATGCAGACAGCCTGTCTATTGCTGATGCTCTTGCCATTAACCTTGTATATGCCATAACTGCTATCTTATTTTCTCCTATCTTGTGTCTGCCATTACAACCATTAACCATGGAAAACTACTGAGATCGTCCACTATGCGGAATGGGGAGTAACAAAACCCATTTATAATATCAGGAATCAATGCAATTCAACATTTGTGCTGTGGAATATCACATATAATAATATTAGCATACCTAGATCTCTAGAGAAAGCTTTGTAGTAGACGAGGATAGATATCATTAAATGAACCCTAATTCTACCCTAATTTTATATCTGAGAGTAACCTAATTCTAACTATTACTCCTATTTTAGTCATAATTGAACTCTAAATGATCTATAATTTGAATGTTCTAATCCTATTTCTAATTGAATTGTATTATATATCTATATTACATTTATTTATAAAATTATATTAATATTAATTTTATTTTAATTTAATTTAAGCATAATTTTAATTCTAATTAAAGAGTAACACTAAATCTAATCTTAATTCAAATTGAATCCAAATTGAAGAATAACGCTAAGAGAATAGTTACCATATTTGAGCTCTAACCCTAACCGTAATTTAATCATATCTATATTTGATGAATCCCAAATCTAACCCTAACCCTAACCCCAAGTGAATGATTACTCTGATTGAATTTAAACCCTCATTCCAATCCATATTCTCTACTTATAATCTACTCATTATGTATTGTTTAACTATAAATGAGTTATCCTCAAGCTAAAATATAAAATATATATGATTATTATTATCTTTTACTTCATTGTGTTATTACATTAAAATATAATTTCTACTATAATAAAAACTAATAATAGTATTTTAATGTTGGAACAAAATTTAAATATTAAGGGAGGGAAATAAGATATGTAGGGGTAGGGGTAGCTCCTATATTCACTAGAAAGAAACCCATCACCCTTACAAAGAATTGAGATATTAGTATCTGTAGTTGATTGAACATGAGTTTCAGTGTTCCAGAAGGTGATTTGATCAAGTTATGAGGTCCCCTATGATGACTGGATTTTCTGTTGGTTTTGTATTGCAGAGTTGTGATTTTTGGTTTGTATTGCTCTAGAATTTATTCATTATGTTGAGCAGATTTTGGAGAGTGTTTGAGATGTTCATATGTGATCTTAGATCAAATGGTTCATGATTTGAAACTTTACAAGTGTATCTTTCAATTTGTCAGTGAGTTATGTTGGTGTTCTTGAGCTACGGGAGGGAGACGGTGATGATTCTTCTAATCTGAGTTGTTATGGTTGTTGCGGAGGAATTCATGTTTCTTGGTGATGTTTTTCAATCATGTTCTATCCGTGTGGGTGGTCCACATTGATCATTGTGCATGTTATTGAATATTTTTCATATGCACATTAAGAACATAATGCTCTTGGCTGACATGATGATTATTGCATATTACGGATGATCTTGGCAAGTTATTTGGTGGTGTTGCGTGTTCGAGGTTTTGATTTAGGTTCATACTATGTCCTTGTCGACATTGTATTATTCCACATATTGGTTTGTGTATCGTATGATAAAATTTTGTCATTAGGTCTTATGATTTGAGCCCACCTTAATGTTAAGGTTGATGATTTGTATAAATAAGTGTAATAGTCATGTAAGTTGTGTATCTGCGATCTTTGAGAGTATTGTATGTGCGAACAAGCAAATTGATTATTCAAAAGTGACAAGAACAAAGAAGTGTTTCAAAGTAGACAGTGTGCTTAATTGGAACTTTGATCAAGCATTTGGAGATGCTATTCTTTACGTTCATGTAATCCAGATTGGTGTCTGATATTTTTAAGGTAGTGAGCCTTCCCTAGGTTACTCCCTTTGTTGTTTTCAACAGTGAGCTCTAGGTAATGTGCCTGAATGCATGTGTATTCCCCATTGTAATATTTTCATATACTACTACAGAGTATCATGATATTGTGGGTAGGTTCCCACCTTTGTTTTTCTCTTAATTGGGTTTTCCATGTCAAAATTTGTGTTTTATGTGTATTTTTGTTGTGATGTTTATCTTTGTTTTTGTATTTGATAATCAAATCTGAAGTTGTGGTTAATTTGTTTAAGTTTGGTGAAAACTGATTCACCCCCCACTAGCTCTTAGTTTTCCTTCATTGTTGTTGCCAACAATTGGTATCAGAGATAGATCTTCTGGAAGCTTGACCGATTGAGAAGATTCGGGATGGAAACTATTATTTTCTAGAAAGAAAGTCTGAGATTTGATGGAACTAATTACACCATATGGAAGAACTGGGTGGAGTGTCACTTGAAATACCTTGGAGAAGATTATTAGAAGATCACAAAGAATGTCTACAATGGTCCTCATAATTGTCATGTTATTGCAAATGAGATCAAGGATGCTGAACATAATATAAGTTCCAAATAAGCATTGTTGAGTGCCCTGACTGATTCAGAGATGAGTAATATGATGGGATTGCAGAATGCTCATGAGATTTGGGAGAAGTTAGAAACCTTGTATGAAGGAGAAAAACATGTGAAAGTTTCTAAATTCCAGAGCTTGAAAAGGAAAGTATGAGTTGCTGAGAATGGGAGAAGATGAGAGTATTTCATCCATTATGGCTAAAGTGAATGATCTTGTACTAAACATCAGATGTGTCGATGAAATCATTGAAGAAGATGAGATTGTAGCTAAAGTGTTGAGATTCTTGCTTGTTTCTTACAAACACAAAGTTGCTGCTATTGATGAGATCTAGAATGTGACCACTATCACAAGAGACATGTTGGTTGGTAAGCTTGTTGCTTTTGAATTAAGTGAACTTGGAGAATCACATGGAAAAACTGACACTACATTTAAAGATACTCTATTCAGGAAGCAAAAGTATGATCTGGGAGAGAGTTCAACTAGGGTTTCTATTTATGAAAGGGAAATGAAAGAGATGGAAGAGCAAGAAAGAGAATTGGAAGATCTTGAAGAACTCATTGCCAAAATATTGCCTAAGAGAGCTAGTAGGTATGATGGAAAGAATGTTTTTTCATGCAATAAGATAGGATATTTTGCTTCTAGATGCCCACAAACAATGTCAAAATATGATAAGCCTTACAATCCTAATCACAAGAATAGATATCAGAAGAAGTTTTATTATGCTAGTAATGGAGGTGTGACAGATGATGAATCTAAGAAAGGGAATTCAAAAGATGAATTTGTATTCATTGCTATCAAGGAAGATAATCTAGTACCTGTTGATTCTACAAGCTGCATTGTTGAAGAAAAAGCCTTGGCTACTAAGATTGAAGAGAAAGATGAATGGGTGATTGATAGTGGTTGTTCACCTCACATGACAGGTGATAAAGAAAAAATTATGAATATAGAGAAATATGATGGCAGTATATTAAGATTTAGAGATGAAAAAGCTTATGTAATCCATGGTAGAGGTTCTATTTTTCTTGATGGTAAGCATAAAATTCATGATGTTTTATATGTTGAGGATTTGAAGCATAATATTTTGAGTGTTGGATAGATGGTTGATAATGGATATGATTTATGATTCAACAATAGGAAATGTAAAATTCTGAATAGCTTTGGTATAGAAATTGCATCGGGAACTAAAACTAAAGGTAATGTCTTTCATCTGAACGCTAGTGAGAAAAGTTGTTTGATTTTTTAAATTGATGAATGTTGGTTATGGTATAGGAGGATGTGTCATGTTAATTTGGACTACATGGTTAAGATAAGTTTTATCCAAGTTGTTAGAGATTTGCCTAAGATAGTGAATCCTACTAATCTGGTGTGTAAACAATGTCAATTGGGAAAACAAACAAGAATTTTATTCAAGAGAAAATAATATACATTTAATGGGATATTAGATCTTGTACATACTTATTTATGTGGTCCTTCTAGGGTGAGAAGTTTGCATGGTGGCAGGAACTTTATGTTGTTGATTGATGACTATTCCAGAATGATGTGGGTCACTTTTCTAAGAGAGAAATTTGAAGCACTAGAGAAATTCAAAATATTCAAAGATAAAGTGGAGATAGAGGCAAGATTGAAGCTGAAGTGTCTGAGATCTCAAAGAGGAGGAGAATTCGCTTATGGTGAGTTTAATTCCTTTTGTGAAGAGCATGCAATTAGGAGACAGTTATCTGCTCCACGAACCCCTTAGTAGAATGGAGTTGTTGAGATGAAGAACATAACTATTTTGGATGCTAGTAGGACTATGATGATTGAAGGAAATGTTCTGCATATCTATTGGAGAGAAGTTGTTAGCACTGATGTGTGCACATTCAGTAGAGTGCATATAAAAGGTGATTCTGGTAAGACCCCTTATGAGTTATGGTTTGATCATGTTCCTACATTTAGATATTGCAGAATCTTAGGAAGTAAATGTTATATTAAAAGAGATGAGGATATAGGAAAATTTGATACAAGATGTGATAAAGGAATTTTCTTAAGATATTCTACTAAGAGCAAGGCCTATCGATGTAGGAAAAATAGTAGAAAGTGAAAATGTGAAGGTTGATGAGTGTCATGAGAAACAAATCAGAGCACACAGATATGAATTTGATCATCAGGATGTTAGTTCAAAGCAAGTGTAGACTCAGAGCATAAAACAGAGTGATCTGAAAGAGTTATTAAATCCAGATGTTGTTGGTGATGAAGAAGTGCAAGGAAATGAAAATCAGAACAATCAGAAGACCCCCAAGTATGTGAGATTAAATCATTCAGAGAATCAGATCATTGGTGATAAAAGTGAAGGTGTGATGACTAGGAGAAGAATTGTTGCTGAAGAGATATGTCTAATTTTCAAGATTGAGCCCAAAGATGTTGTTGAAGCTTGTAAAGATGAAAATTGGATAAAATCTATGAAAGAAGAATTAAATTGGATTAAGAAGAACAATACATGGGAAATTGTTCCGAGACCTAAAAAAAAGAATGTGATTGCTGTGAAATGGGTATTCAAGAATAAACTGAATGAAGATGGAGAAGTCATTAGAAATTGTTGGTAAACAGATTTGTCACTACAGTCATTTATCTAAAACTAAACCTATTTTCCTGATGAGCAGTGACAAACATCCCAATAGTTAGAGAGATTGTGGTAAAACCACAATCTTCTTCTACGTTTGAGAGGGGATACTCCCTCGTATGATAGGGGTATTTAGGATTTTTGTGTACTTTTAACCTGAAAGTACATAAAGGAGAAAACATATAACTTAAATAAGATTAATAACATAAACCCTACTAGAAGACATACAAATACCAATTAGGATTCCATAAATGATAACAATTACAAAAGGGGTTACCACCAAATAGGTTAGTCATGCAAAAATGATGAAAGAAGTACAATAAACCTTCACACAAGAAGAGATAGGTTGTGCTAGAACATGCAAGTCAAGATACCTTGAAATGATGTGTTCCATCAACAGATTTCACCAATACATAAAGGGATTACTAATTCAACATACGATAAATTAGTAACGATGACTCATGAATACATTCAAGACACATGAACTCAATAACTTCTTCATTATTCTTTTTGAAAATATAAAAGTTCAAAAATCCCCTAGTATAAAGCTATGATCATCAAAGTTCGCACTTAGTTCCTCTACAAAATTCTATAGAGTTTTCCCCTTGTCGTAAAAGTCTCCCCTTTACAATGCAAAAACCTTGTCTTTTTAGGCTTCTAGTATAACTACCTTATAACCAACTTCAATCCTAGGTTAATAACTAACTTTTTTCTACGTAAATCTCAATGAGTTAATAACTTACACCTTTATGCACAGAAGAAGTCAACATTCCAAACTTTGATTACAATAAGTGACATAAGTCACTTTTACAAAAATACAATTTTAAACTTGTAATATTGATGAAGAACCAAGTCATGAGTTATGCTGAGGCACTTCTCCATCTTCATCCACTTCATCTAATATCATAATCATATCACCAAAATCTCTCTTGATCACACTTGGGCATGCACATTGAGTGTATGATGTAGTAATCCATCAATCCTTTCCATCGAACATATTCTGAAATAAAGGTGGTCTTCTTTGATTTGGAGTAGCTTCTATTTGAAATATGCACATTCATTCCTATCAGAGATAACTCTCTATCCACTTTCATTCAAGTCACAAAATTATCACCTCTCTGTATCTGGTCAAGCTCTAGAACATCCTTATCCCTCATGAGCGTAGTATTTCTTTGAATAATAAGAAGGCTTATATGATGGTACGATCAATTCTTATGTAGTCACCTTCATCAATCTTTTGAAAAGTGATAATGCATCCCTATACACAATTAAACTCCATCTTTTTATTATAATATTCACACACTTAAGAACAATTGACACAAGTGCCCATTCTTATGTAATTATCAAATTTGAAGTGAGACAAGCTATAACCACCATGAGGCAATAAAAAACTCTCCCTTGTCAATGATGTTGCCATATCAACTCTACCTTTTTCAACAAACCGTTTCCTTCTATTATTTGACTCTTTCATAGATTTAGCTTTACCACATGTGGTACCCTTGTGTTTATACCCATAGGATATATGAGACAATAGCCTTGAACAACTATATCATAGCTCTTTCATCTTTTGGCTAAAACTCTACCAAATGTCTATCGAGTGAACAATGCATACCCACATTCATTGGTATATTGGTAGAAATTGCAATCTCTAGCCTATATCTACCACAATCACTTACTTTTATTTCTATGATGAACCCATTTTCTGAGGATTAGGACGTTATCATGTTCATGACATTATTTCTGTGGTCTCCTAGCTCTTGTGTGTCATTCCACTATGGTTGGAGAATATTGGTTGAGGTTCATGAAATTAGTATTGCAATCTACTAGACACTTGAAGTTCCTTGACTATGGTTCCACAAGCTCTGCACATAGATCTTCTCAACAAATATATTTGTCTATTCCCTGTGATCAAAGTGAGCCACGACTCATGCCATTACATTAGTTTGAAATCACTACAAGCAATGAGATGAATTTGAGGCATTCTATAAAATGAATAGCACGTATTCTCTTATGCTTCAATTTATTCATGTATGATGACCATGGATTTATATTTGACAACGATCCTCATTGATTTAGTGCTTCAATGAATTTACAAACTCCATTTCAATGTTTTCATTTTTTGTAGGCATGGAGAGGCGGCAAATAATTTGACTCTATACTTGCCAATTGAATTCACTTTAAAGTTTCTATCACCTTTCCAATGAGTGCATGAGTGTATCGTTGCCATCATTTTATTACATTCTTGAGATGAAATCTCTTTGAGGCACTCTACAAACTATTTGTGTGATTGAACTATGTTTCCATATTTTGCCTATGGCATCCTATCAAATGGTTGACTTGTCTTGCATATCAACTTGAGTATTTCTAACTATATTGTCTAACAAAGATCTGCCTTTAATCATGCTTTGATGGGAAAGAAAGAAAGATGCTGGCAAAGGGTTGCGGAATTTGGCTTTATACCCGCAAACTACATTTGCTTGGAAGTTTTATAATCTTTGAGATGACATCTCTGTGAAGCATTATGTTAAATTATTCATGTGCATTGCCTATGCTTCCCATGATCTGCATCATTCTTGAATGCATTTTATTAAATAATTTGTCTATTGTGATTATATTTCACTGTGCACATACATTTTGACCGCAATGCATAAGTATTGAGACCACGTTTCTTTAAGGCATTTTATCAAAAATTTCACTTGCTTTGTTTATGCTTCACGATGCGTGCATGTTTACCAAAGCAAATGCAACTACAACATTTGATGTAATCCATGTATCCTTTATGCTTTGACGAATGTCTATTGACAATTTGGTGCATATTCTGTGATCATTCCATGTAATGAGGTGACATTGATTTGAGATATTATGCTAAACACTTCACTTACCTTGTCTACGCCCCCCATGATTTGCATTTGTGTCTGCCACATTATATTGTCAAATAGTTCACATGCCATGTCAATGCTTCCATGATTTGCATTCACCGTGTGACATATTTTCTTAAGGCAGTTTGTCAAATAGTTAAACGGCTTGTCTATGCTTCCACTATTGCGTTTCACATGGTATTTTGTCAAACACTCCATGGGCATTGTCTATGCCTCCACATTTGCAATGGTTAACATGCATTGTCTATGCCTCTACATTTTGCCTTCATAACTACTAGAGTGGCTGCGACTACAACATCTGATGCAATCCCTCTATCTTTTGGCACAAGAAAGAAAGAGCAAGGAGAGGTTGTGGTGGTTGACTTTACACTCGTCAAATGCATTTGCTTGAAGTTTTTAAAGCATTTGCATCAAATATATACAATGCATATAGTGCAATGGTAGCATTATATGAGATGACACCAATTTGAGGTATTTGTCAACCAGTTCACATGCCGTGTCTAAGCTTCAACTTTCTACATTGTACGTGGTGTTCTATCAAATAGTCATGAAATTGACTAAGTTTCCAAGATTTTCTTTGATGTCTACCAGAGTTGTTGCACCTTGACAAAGCAACCAATGGATTTATCATGCGTTCTATGGTTTGTATTCATGTCACTAGACAATTTACAGCATTGATTTGCTGTTAATGAGACCAAGTTTCTTTAAGGCATTCTGTCAATCAACTTGCAATATTACCTGTTCTCCTTATCTACGCCTTCCACATTTTGCATACATATCCACATTTCATGACATGTCTATGCTTCCATATCTTTTACAAACATGTTAGTCGGGGCATAAAATGTGTTCATTATACTTTGGTGGATGTCAACATTCTTTTCAAAGCTTCCATTTCAACATAGGCAGGGAGGATACTAGCATAGGTTGCAGTGTTTGCCGATGCAGTGGTGTAATCTTGTTTCCATGTTGGCATGTATGTCTTGAGAGAGACTACATCTTCAAAATCTAGTGAATTCCCTCTCTTCTTCAATGCATCAATGAATTTCCATAACCTGTTGTTTGAAGTTTTTTCTTTTTTTTTAGAACTCTTATGGAGGAGGTTAAGAATGCTCCAGAATGGAGCATTTCTAACCTTCTTGACAAAGTAGGCCCACAAGGTTAGGAAATAAGGTTAGAGATGATCCATTTTGGAGCATTCATAACCTTTTTGTGAGAGGTTATAAATATGGGTTAAGAATGCTAAAAAATGGAGCATTCCTAACCATTTTTTTCTCAAATGTTATGATTATGGGTTAAAAATGCTCGAAAATGGAGCATCTTTAACCATTGCTTTCAAAGACTTTGACCTTGACCTCCAGAAACCATCGACCATGGAGTTGAATAAAGGAGAAATGAAAATGAATTTTTTAGAAAACTTTTTCCCTCAAATGACCAAAATATTAAACTATTTATTTGAAAAATAATTTAAATATTTTAAATTTAATGCTCAGGCTTGAGAAAAATGACCATATCTTCCAAACAGTAGGGAGTTAGATCCTAAAATTTGAAACACAAATTGACATTAGGGAAATAAGCCAAAAACATCATTTAATCCTCATGAGGAATCCTAAATTGAGATATTTTAATCATTTTTAGCTTGTAGACACCAAAATTTGAAAGTTTAAAATATGACAAACTATGAACTGGGTCCATGCAAAAAATTGTCCAGATGACACAAAACGATGCCTAAAACTTGTATATCAAATTATTTCCCTCAATTCTTGTAAATTTCTAAAATTCATTGATTTTTCATATTTTGACTGGCAACAACCTTGGGCCACGTGCTCACTGCTTACGCATAAATACCTATTGGATCTTTACTTGACACTAGGACTGATTTGAAGTTCAAACTTTAGGTATGCCAAATATGGGGGCAATAGACACAAATCAAGACTTCTATGTAAAGGATATTCACAGATGTAAGGTGTTGATTTTGAGGAGACTTATGCTCCGATAGATAGAATTGAAGCTGTTAGATTATTTCTTGCATATATTGCTCATAATAATTTCAAGGTATATCAGATGGACGTGAACTCAGCCTTTTTGAATGGTGAGTTGGAAGAAGAAGTATACATTGAATAACGAGATGGATTTTCATTAACAAATGATGGAGACATGGTATGTAGATTCAAGAAAGAACTCTATGGACTTAAACAAGCCCTTATAGCTTGGTATGCCAGAATGGACATTTATTTGATGAATTTGGGATTCTACAAAGGTATTGCTGATAGTAATTTAGACTTCAAGATTAATAATGATAAAATTTTGATTGTTGAAGTTTTTGTTGATGACATTATTTTTGGAGGAGATGATTATTTGAGTAAGAAGTTTGTTGATGATATGAAAAAAGAGTTTGAGATGTCTATGATAGGTGAGATGAAATTATTTTTGGGATTGTAAACTACATAGATTGATAAAGGAATTTTCATATCCCAATGAAAGTATGTGAAGGAATTGAGATGTCTATGATAGGTGAGATGAAATTATTTTTGGGATTGTAAACTACATAGATTGATAAAGGAATTTTCATATCCCAATGAAAGTATGTGAAGGAATTGTTGAAGAAGTTTGGGTTAGGTAACTCCAAACCTATTGGAACTCCTATGGTAACCAGATGAAAGATGAAAAAAGATGATGAATCTCTTAAGGCTAATCACACTTTGTATAAATATATGATTGGTGGACTACTATATTTTACTCAGACTAGACTAGACATTATGAATGTTGTATGTCTTGTTGCAAGATTCCAGGCTGATCCTAAGGAAAGTCATTTTAGTGTCGTGAAAAAGATATTTAGATATTTGAAGGGAATAATTGATTATGATTTATGATATCCAAAGAATGATGATTTCATTTTAAGTTCTTATATAGATGTTGATTAGTAGGTCATGTTGATGACTAGAAGAGAACTTCAGGTGGTGCATTCTTTTCAAAAAAGAAGTTGGTTTCTTGGGAAAGTAAAAAGAAAAATGCTATTTATTTATCTACTGTAGAAGCTGAATATATTGATGCTACTAGCAACTATACTCAGGTAGTTTGGATGAAGCAGATGCTGAAGGATTTTAGAGTTGTTTATAATGAGCCTACTATTATGTATTGTGACAATTCAAGTGTCATCAATATTTCTAAGAATCTGGTGTTGCATTCCAAAACAAAGCATATATCAATCAAGTTTCATTTCTTGAGAGAGAAAGTGAATGAGAAAGAAGTCAGATTGGAGTATTTATCTACAAAGGGACAGATTGCAAATATCTTTATGAAGCCATTGCTTGCTGATACATTTGTATATCTAAGAGAGAAGTTAGAGGTAATTGCCCCTCCTAATGTGAACTAGATGCATTGAGATGCATCGATCTGGTGGACTTCATAGTCTTATCCTAATATTCAAATTGATAAGTGGGTATTGCTACTCAAAGGGTGTAGTCAGTATGTGGCTCACTTTATGATTGTGTATTCTAAGGGTGAGAGTTACTCAGTTTTGAGAGTATTTTGCATTGATGTCAAAGGGGGAGAGAAGTATGTGAAAAAATGTCTTATCTATCTAAGGTAGAAAGCTAAGTATGCATAATCTCAGGGGGAGATTGCTGGTGTTGATTTCTTTATTTGCATTGATTATTTTTACATTCATATGTTGTTGTCATTGATGTCAACATATTCTTGTGTTCATGTGCTTTAGTGTTACAAAGAATTGGCTTGGCTGGTATATTACAAATATGATGATGTGGATTGAAGAATTCATAGATTACTATCTCTATTTGATTCAGATTGAGTTTCAGTGTTCAAGAAGGTGATTTGATCAAGTTATGAGGTGTGGTATGATGTTTGGTTTTTTTGTTGGTTTTGTATTGCAGAGTTGTGATTATTGTTTTGTATTGTTCTGGTGTTGGTTCATTATGTTGAGAAAATTTTGGAGAGTGTTTGGGATGTTCATATGTGATCTTAGATTGAATGGTACATGATTTGAAACTTCACAAGCCTATCTTTAAGTTTGTTAGTAAGTTATGTTAGTGTTCTTGAGCTCTAGGAGGGAGATGGTGAAGATTCTTGTAATCCATGTTCTTGTGGAGGAATTCACGTTGCTTGTTGATGTTTTTCAATCGTGTTATATCTGTGTTGCTAGTCTGCATTGATCGTTGTGTGCATTATAGAAGATTTTTCTTATGAACATAAAGAACATAATGCTCTTGGACGACATGATGATTATTGCATGTTGTGGATGATCTTACTAAGTTATTCAATGGTGTTGTGTTTTTGAGGTTTTGACTTAGGTCCATGCTATGTCCTTGCTGACATTGTATTAGTTCGCATATTGATTTTTGTATCGTATAATGAAATTTTGTAATTAGGTCTTATGAGTTGAGCCGACCTTAAGGTTAAGGTTGATGATTTGTATTTAAACAATTGTAATAGTCACTTAAGTTGTGTGTCTACATTCTTTGAGAGTATTGTATGTGCGAACAAGTGAATTGATCCTTCAGAAGTGAGAAGAGAAGAGAAGTGATGCAGAGAAGATAGTGTGCTTAACCAGAATTGTGATCGGGAATTTGGAGATGTTATTCTTTCAATTCATGTAATCCAGATTAGTGTCTGATCTTTCTAAGGTAGTGAGCCTTCCCTAGTTTGTAGCCCTTTGTTGTTTTTAGTAGTGAGCTCGAGGCAATGTGTCTTAATGCATGTGCATTCCCCATTGTAATATTTTTGTATACTACTATAGAGTATCATCATATTTTGGGTAGTTTCATACTGTGGTTTTTCCCTTAATCAGGTTTTCCAGTCAAAATATGTGTGTTATTTGTATTGTTTTTGTGAAGTTTATCTTTGCTCTTGTTGTTGATAATCACATCTGAAGTTGTGGTTAATTTGTTTAAGTTTGGTGAAGACTAATTCACCCCCCCTCCCCCCTTTTAGTTTTCCTTCATTGTTGTTGCCAACATTATAATCCAAGGAAGAACACATAGGGCCTAAAGGAATGACTAATCAAATATTTTAAAAACAAACAAATGGTTTCTATAGTAAAATTTAAAGTGTTAAATTTATTGGCTGTTAGGAACAATCAAATACAATGTTTGCTACTAAAATGTGATCAGAATTTAACGGTTTGTTGTAAATTATGAGTCTTGGCAGGCTACCATTGGTGCATTCCAGAGTACGATGCAAGAGAAGGCATATCTTTCGAAACCCTGTTTGCAAATTTGCAGAACAAGGCATTAGTAAAATTTTATTTAATAATCAACATCTATAGATGCATACATCTAGCTCATTGAATGCGGGAAATTCAAGGTGACATTCTATAAAATGGGCTCTAATGTTAGGACTCTGTGTTGTCGTCTAATTTCTTTCACCTTCAAAATTTACTAAACTATCGAAGCAAACTTATCCTCAACCTGTTTTTCACACACACAGAGATATAATTGGTAAAAAGAATGAACTTACCTTAATATTGAAAGAGCTTGGGAGGTGGTCCTAGTGAAGGCATTTTTTCTCTTATCTTTTTGTTTTATCTTGAAACATTCCCAAAAGATTAGCGCCAAAGGCATAAAACTCAAATTAAAATAATATAATAATCTTATTATTACTTCAAATGAGCAGCTTTTGACTTCTTACTGAAGGAAGTCCATTGTTCTTATTTTTACTCTAAAGTTAGTCTATGACTTTTATTTTTACTGCACAGATAGTCTAGCAAATTGAAAAAAAAAATAGTCAAAAGACTAGACTAAAATATATTTTTAAATGTAACAATCATGTTATTATATTATATATAGTCTTAATTTCTTTTAATAATTGATTTTCTTAACAGTTTCTATAATTTTATTAAAAAAAATTTAATCAACATATATTTGCTTATAGTTTGTTTTATTCTAAAACTAGTCATTCTTATTTTTAAAGTTTAAAAAAATTAATTTTTTTTTATGACATCTAATTTTGCTTAGCAACTCTTATATGAAAATTTTAGCTAGCCCTCTCCACACAACAAATTTTATTGGCTTATGCCTCTTAAAAAGATCTTGTTGATATCTTGTTTGTCCACCTTCAAGGACGTCATTGAAAAAGGCTTAGCAATTGAGAAGGTCCTAATTCAACAAGGCATCATCAAAATATTCAAAGAAAAAAAAGAGGACTTTAAAGGAAAAGACAAGCGAATATTTTGGAATAAAAACAAGAACACAATCAATGATGGTGTTGTTGATGCCAATACAGAATGACCCTAAATTGTTTTTTCTAGATCAAGTTCTACAAACAGTCAAGTGAATACTCAAACAACTTTAAAACCATGAAGGAAATACACCCCATTGGGAGAACCACTTGAGTCAGCTTTCAAGAAGCTAGTGGAAAACAAAATAATAACAATTCCAAATATGCCTCCATATGAGCCTAAGTTTGAACCAAATTGGTGGAATGACGATGAATACTATGAATATCACAAGAGAAAATGACATAAAACAAGAAATTGCACCTTCATATGAACCCACCTGTGATTGTAATGTTACAACTCGTCAAGGTAAATTCACTTTGCAAGGTGCTTTGGCTAAATACACCACTTCCTCAGCAACCAAACCTAAGTATGCCCTTGTAGAATAGTTAGGGAAAATACCCACACTTATCTCCATCCTTGAACTTTTATGCCTATCCCCCGCACATAAAGCCATTCATGACAAAACATTGAGAGACACTTCCATCCCTACTGATCAGAACGTGGACCAGTTTCAAGCCTTGGTGGGATATCTTTCCATTCCATACTCCCTTACATTCACAAAAGCTGACAACGCCTCCATGAGCCAACCACATAGTGCACCTTTACACATTAAAGCCTTGCTACACAAACATTGAATAAAATGAGTCCTGATAGATGGAGGAGCTGATCTCAATATATGTACTTTGAACACAATAATACAATTGGGATATTCAGAAAAAGGTGTGAATCCTACAAACAAAATTACCATCAAGGCATATGATGATGAAGAGCATTCATCCAAAGGCACAATCACCTTGCCTCTCAGAGTTAGGCCAATTACAAAGGATGTGATTTGTCAAGTCCTAGACCTCGATCTCACATACAACATATTGCTAGGATGCCCATGGATTCATGAGATGAGGGAAGTCCTATCTACATACCACCAATGCATTAAGTTTCCTCACAATGGAGTTGAAGTAACAGTTACTGGTGATCCTAATCCATTTATATACTACAATAACCTAAGACCAAATGCTAAGACAATAATTCCAATTTATAGAGAAGTTATCCCTTCTTCTACATACATTGACCTTGAATCGTTAAAACCTTCAACATCAAAGCAAGGTGAGCTTAAAGGGAAATATTAGGACAAAAGCATGGGTGAATACACTTTGAATCAAACCATGTGCTTACGACAAGTTATGAGTTCACCAAAATAATATGGATGACCACATCCTTCTAAATGGGTATCTATCATTACACTCAAATGGGATCCTACTATCTTCCAAAAGTGGGGTGAAATGGAAGAAGAAGACTTATACAAAATCCTTTACAAAGACCCTAAAGATGGTACACAAGATTGCATCGGTATACCATGTGAAAAATGTGACAAAGGATTCAAGGTCCTACAAAAGTTTGGGTATCATGGTAAAAGTCCTCTCGGCTTAAGAAAAGAAGGTATCACTCAACCTTTGCAGCTAGAATTAACATTTAAAAATTGACACTCGAAAGGGCTTGGTTTCATCTCTTCCAAGGTAAACACTCACAAATTAGAAGAAGCATTACAAATTATGAGGTCTAATGATCAATAAGAGAACCATTATTCCACTGATTCTAATGAATAGGAATGGAGTTCGAACAAATCCTCCAGTGACTATGAACTCATTGAGATATTCAAAGAACCAGGTGAACCCATAGAAGAAGAGGAATGTTTTAGAAAATTCAAAGTTGATCAAGAAACAACACTTGAGGATCCCACACAGTCTTTGCCTCTAGGTTCTAGGTTGAAATCATGAAGGATGAGGACACCTGTCCCTGAATGTGCTTTTAGTAATGACAAATTGGACTCATTCATGATTGAGACAAATGAGGAGAGTGCCAATGATGACCTCGACAACTACCTTGAAATACCTAAATATAACTGCATCTTCACCCTTAGTCCCACTAACTTTGAAAACACTGAAGGCATTCCCCTTGTTCTCCACCAACTTGTTGACTGGGACCATGAAGGACCTATATAGTTTGACACATTCCAAAATGGTGAAGCCTTTATTGACTATCTAGGCATATGAGATGATCTTCCGCTTGGGCACCATAAGGCAGGATACACTATAGAACTCAACATTGTGGCGTATTTTGGTGAGGGTGTTGCACCTTCTAGTCATAAAAATGTAAAAATAAAAACAAATCATGAGTCTTATGGTAAAAACCACATTGTGGCACTGTCTGACCCCAAAAAAGTAAAAAGAAAGGAAATATTTGAGGTTGAAAACCTCTCTAAGGCACCCAAACATGGAAGGCTTGAGATTCTCCTGACATCATATAAACAAAAATCATCTATGTTATTAGAGGTGACCATCAAAACAAACATTGGTACAAAATAAATTCCACATAACATATTCCTGACACAATCTCTGATAGAAACAGAAAGATTGAAGTTCATAAGTTTCTTCATAGAGAGACAAATTAATTTTGCATGGCCATATGCTGATATGCCTAGATTGGATCCAGATTTAGTAATGCATCATTTGATAGTTAGACCAGGGGCAAAACCAGTGAAACAAAAATTAAGAAAGATGCATCCACAAGTGGCATTATTAGTCAAGGCGAAGCTTGAAAAATTGTCGGATGTCGGATGATTTGTATATAAGTGTAATAGTCATGTAAGTTGTGTGTCTACATTCTTGAGAGTATTATATGTGCGAACAAGTGAATTGATCCTTCAGAAGTGAGAAGAGAAGAGAAGTGGTGTAGATAAGATAGTGTGCTTAACCAAAACTATGATCAGGCATTTGGAGATGCTATTCTTTTAGTTCATGTAATCCACATTGGTGTCCAATCTTTGTAAGGTAGTGAGCCTTCCCTACTATTTATTTCTTTATTGTTTTGAGCAATGAGCCCTAGGCAGTGTGCCTTAATGCATGTGCATTCCCCATTGTAATTTTTTTCATATACTACTGTAGAGTATCATCATATTGTGGGTAGGTTCCTACCATGGTTTTTCCCTTAACTAGGTTTTCCATGTCAAAATATATATGTTATGTGTATTGTGGTTGTGATGTTTATCTCTATTCTTGTTTTTGATAATTAGATCTAAAGTTGTGGTTAATTTGTTTCCATTTTCCTTTATTGTTGTTGGCAATATTATATTCCAAGGAAGAACACATAGGTCCTAAAGGAATGATTTATCAAATATTTTTAAAACAAACAAATAGTTTCTATAGTAAATTTTAAAGTGTTAAATTTATTGGTCATTGAGAATATAAAGAATCAATAGAAAATGATTATTCTTTCATTATATGAACTATATTTTTTATTATATTTTAGGGAAGAAAACATATGTCCTAAAGATAACTTCTTGTAATAAATAAGAAAGGTTAGCATTACAAATTAATAATATGAAACCAATTAGATTTTCTCTTATAGTGTTATTTAAGGTTTAATCATTATTTACAATAAAGACAATAAAGATATGTAATATATGATTAAAGAGGTAGATAAATATATTAACTATATGTATTATGAAAGCTTTTTGAAAATTAAAATAAAAGATATTGTGAACAAGAGGAAAACAAGTCTTGGAGAAGGTTTGCAGAGGTAATGCTTGGAAGTACCAAATACATATGGAGAGGATGAAGACTAAAATGGAGATTTCGAAAAGGACTTTGATTAAGAGTTTTGGTGGTGAATGGAACCATCCAACAATTGAAGATGAGGAAGAAAATCTAATAAAAAAAAATAGGGTTCTACTTTTATGACTTGTAAGGTGTCATCTTTAAGTGTGCTAGGTCATGTGATGAGGAATAATTCATGTTGGTTCCATCTATTGTTGAGGACATCGAAGGAGTGCGATTCCCCAAAGAACGTTATAATTTTTTCCTCCTCTTGCCTTGTGAAAGAAACTGTTGTAGTCACCAAGGACCATGAGAAAAGTTAGGAGGTGGAACCCTTCTTTCCCTTCTAGCAAATGGTATTTCCACTAGTCCCTCTTGTATGCATGGTTTTGAGGTTGGGGTGTATGCCTTTTGTCTTTAGAATATATCTAATGGATAAAGGAATGTGGTGTCAGATGTTGATGGTTTTTTCACTCAATCCTATTTAATGCTAATGCTCTATCTAGTATTCCCTCTACGCCAACGACTCTAACCCATCTTGGTAAGAATAGTTTCCAATAAGTTTTGGGGAGCTAATTTGTGTGGCTGGGCTACAAGTCACTTTTATTTTAGTTTTTATTAATATTAATAGTTACTATTCAATATTAATTTAATAAAAAATGGTTGTTAAATTTAATTTTGAAAAGAGAATTAAGAAAAATTAAAATATATACACATATATTAAATAATCATTCTAGTTTTTAATTTTTAAAAAAAATTATTTATTTTATTGTATTTGAAGTTTATTATTTTAATTTGTATGTGTCACATTTATTGTCTTATCGCTCATAATCAAGGGAACAATTGTATATAACAATTGATATACTTGCACTAAATTATGGTAAACTCCCAATGTGAAGGTCATCCTCAGATCTAGACCCAAACCTTGATGGCTCATTTGTAAGAGCCTCATCTACATATACCTTCCTTAGATTCAAAGACTTCCTAGTTTATATGTACTAATAATAGAAAGTGTTTATACTTTTATATTGAATGAGATCTCAAACTCCCTTATAAATCATAGCCACTGATTTCTCTTATGCTTCCATTTCAATCTATTCATGATAGTATGATAGAAAATCCATTCAAATTAAGTGTTAGCTCCATGCCAATATCCCACACAACTATCAAGTATACATAAAGTGAATGACTTAAATAACATTACATCTATGCATAATGACTACCTAGCAAAAAGAAAGTTGTTGCGACCTTATTCTTAACATCTTCCCCATTACATGGTTCATTAAAACATAAAGTCTTTAAGTTCATCTTGATCAAGAAGAGGGATATCAACACATCCCATTCTAAACCATGGGTAATATCATTTTCCTAGTTCCTTACTAGCTATGATGATGATTATAATAGACCGCTAAAAATCTAAGCAATCTTGTTACCAAATAAGCTACATAATCCATACTACACCATGTGTAATATTGTTTTCCTAGTTTCTTGCTAGCTATGATGATAATGATAATAGCCCGCTAAAATCTAAGTAATCTTGTTACCAAATAAGTTACATAATTTCGATGTCTTATAGTTTGACCCCACCTAATACTAGTACATAGTATCAATCAGATAAATTGGCATAACAATTAGAACCTTGAAAACCATAACTTATAGAGACATAAATTTTGAAAAACTCAAATTCCTTGTGATATACTAATACCAATGCTAAAATCTTATGATATAGCTAGATAATTATTTTGGTAGAGAAAACTTCTTGAATCCTACCATTACTAAGAAATGATAAGATTATCCATAAGAGGGTCATATGTTTTACAATTTCAATGATGGCTTTAAGATGAATAAAATGAGCTATGTTAAAAAATATTGTACATTTCAAATTTTTTTTTTTTATCAATATAACAAATTCATTCAATTTAAAGCTAAATTTTAAAAATTCCATATAATAAAAAAAAATCATATACATTTAATCTTTTTGAAAGATGAAAAATAAGAATATTAAATTACTTCATTACATGTCTTGAAAGCAAGTACCAATATTTTAAAGTATAATATTAATTATTAATTCATGCCATAGAAGTATAGGCAAGAATCTTTATTTAACTTGTTATTAAAAATTGCCCTTTTAACAAATCAGAAATAAGATATTTTTTCTTATTTCAAAAATATTTGTCTTAACTAAAATATAAGTGCTAGTTTTTTAATAATTCATATTTAAACAATAAATTTTATACATTTTTATTAACTTTTTAAGTGATGCTCTTATCATATATTTTATGGTTAGTGTCAATAAATTAAACATACAGAATTGAAATGAATAACAAATATCACACAATCAGAAATAAACAAACACCGAATTTATAATGGTTCACTATAGAGACTACATCTACTTTGAAGCACAGAAAAACTCTTTACTGATCTCTGTTTTTCTACAATGCATACAACAGCAGTTTGCACCAGATAAATATACAAAATTGTATATTTATGTTTTTCTACAATGGATTCTGACGTATAATCATTTCAACCTGGTACAACACTGCTGAGTTCATGGTCTATCTATGTTTGACATATTTTACTATTTGTAAATATTTATTCATTGGATTAGGATGTCATGATTTAGGGGTAATTTCTATCATGGAGGCATTCACAATTAAGAATTAGGGATATGCTATCAATATCACAACTGAAAAAATAATAAATCCACCTAATTATCCTAATCCATAGAATCCACCTCAACTATATCCAAATCATTTATGGCATCTAACCCATCAAATCTGTGCTAGCTTGATTCAATACTATCCTTTAAATTTTATTTGGTACTTTTTTGTGCACAAAGTAAAATAATCATAACATACTGGTTTACACATACCTAGCAAAGTTTAAATTATATCTCTAATGTTGTGTGTGTAAAGGTATTATCTCATGAAACTTTAATTTATCAGCAAATATCATCACACATAATAAAAAAATTTAAAAATACATAGGATCAATCAATCATCGATTTATTAAAATAATTAACAATAATTTCACAATCTCTAATCAATAATTTCATATTCATTGCAGCATTTCACAAAAGAACCTATTGGTGACAACTCACATCAAACTCAACTTGTATTAAACACAATGATCATCTCATCAATATTATTTGAGAAAGAGTAAGACTTAAGTGTTCCTAGTTAACATATATGATAACACAAGCATCCATGTAAGGGAAATATTATTTTTTTTCTAGATTTTTCTAATAATATTTCATTGTTATGAACAACATCCAACCTTTCATTCAAGTATACCCATATATCTATGCAACTATAATGGCGGGACCTTGACTTCCCTCCAGTTTCCTACACCCTGACCCCTACCATTTCCTTGGGATCTTGTGTTTTTTCCCTCCTCGAGGGTTGTGGCTAGAAATGTTTAAGGTTGGGGAAGGGCCCCAACTAGGCTCCCATACTTTTCACCCACGTGTTGGTTCCCCTCTTCTGGAAGACTCTTTGGTGGCAGATTCACCCACTTTGTTCCTCAGTACCATCATGATATCTTTGCAGAACTTGAATTGGGGACTTATGAAGATAAACTAAAAGGTGAAAGTCCTAAAAAAATTGTGAAAATCCTAGAAGGCCCATATCCCTTGACTACGTGTGTTGTCAATGATAATAAAGTTGAAGTACAGATCTTTTTGTCAACAAAGCTATTGCTGAACTAAGACTATCCTTGGTTGGGAAGTTTGTGGCTTTTTGACCAGCTCTGGAATTGGTGAAGAAATGGATGTCCTCTAACTGGAAATTGAAAGGGAGTGTCTCATCTAGTGCCATGGCCAATGGACTATTCCTCACTTCACAAATCAAGCTGACCTAGCTCATGTTCTCATAGAGGGTCATTGGGTCTTTGGATCCCTGAACTACCTCTTGTTGTGTAAATGGAAACTGAACCTCGACCCTTGGTCTGATCTAGGTGTTATGGCTTTGAACTGGATTCGCCTTCTACGACTCCCTCTGCAATTTTGGAACATTGAGATTCTTAAAGGGATTGCGAAATCATTTGGTTCATATCTGGCTATTGATAGTATAACACAAAGTAAATCCATGCTCCTATTTGCACATTTTTGTGTTAATGTGGCCATCAATACGGTCTTACCCACCAAAATTACTTTGTATTCTAGACTTGGGTCTTGGGTTCAATAGATAGAATATGAGAACACAAAAGCCTTATGTCAAAACTATGGAAGATATGGTCGTCTGAGCTTGACATGTAAAAGGAACATAAAAGATAAACAATAGCTGACCATTAACTTTGAGAAGATTCATCAGATGGAAAACACAAATAAGGAGGAACCACCTAGTGCTAATAATGATTCAAAGGGAGACTCCTCCTTAGGTGAATACCCTGAAAACATGGTAGGCCCCTCACAAGAGGTGATTGTGTCTACTCTGAACAAAGATAAGAAGAAGAGTGTGGATGACTTTTGGCTTCAACCTCTGGTGTTGAGTTGCCTGTGGTTCATCCATATCTTCCTCTCTCCTTTCAGGAACCCCTAAGATTGAATCCCCTAGCTAGTAATGAGATTGTCAATGATTTGAACCAACGGGAATGCAAGGAACATAGTACAAAAGAAGCAAAGAAAAATGAAATTTTACCAAAGGAAAATGTTCCCCCCATCTTATTTGACTTAAGTTTGGAAGCGAGGAATACATTGATGGTGACTCCTAAGAAAATGTTCAATGGTGGTTTTGGTAACCTAAAAGAAAACTTACAGATGTTGGGTTTTTCTACTACTCCACCGCAAACCAAGATAAAACTTTGGTTTGAGGAGGATGAAAAAGAGGACAAGGGATGGGAACAAGTGCCTATCAAGAAGAAGAAGAAGAAGAAGAAGAAGAAGAAGAAGAAGAAGCAGAAGAAGAAGAAAAAGAAGAAGAAGAAAGCTAATGTGGGGGGCAATATAAAAATAGGTCAACCAACTAACAAAGACTCTAGACAGAAGGAAGTAGAATAGGAGGTAGCAATAGGAAAGCAGTCAATCTTGGATGGAATCCCAGAAAACAAGAAAAAGGGGAATTAACCCAAAGTTGATAGGATTATCCCCTATTTAGGCGATTAGGGTTCTTAAGACTTATATTTATATGATTATCATCTCTTGGAATGTTAGGGGCCTTAACAGCCCATTAAAACAACATATGCTCAAATGTAAGTTATTGGAATAGAAGATGGATATTCATATAATTTAGGAAACTAAGATGAATAAGGATAATTTTCAAAAAGTCTTTAACTCTTTTTGGCCCTTGGCTCATTTCTTGAATAGTGACTCTGAAGGTGCCTTGAGGGGAATCGCTACCCTCTAGAACTCAAACCTATTTGAAGGAGCTTTGGTTTCTTCTAAAAGGAACTATCTCATTGTCAAAATAGGAAACATTATGTTAAATTTACAATGGCTTTTGGTTAATGTTTATGCCCCAAATTTTCGCAATACCAATGCCAGCTTATCGAGAACCATAAATTTACAGATTAAAAATAGAGTTGATGATTTATAGATGATTGTTGAAGACTTCAACTCCCCCCTCTACCCCTCAGAGAAAGCTAGTGAAAATGAAGGCTTCTTGGATAGTGTGAATGAACTAACTGATTTCATCAACTCCTATGGCCTCTTGGACATCCCTCTCAATGGGTCCAAATTTACCTAGGCCAACAGAAGGAAAGGGGGTCATTTAATTCAAGTGAGACTTGATAAAGTTTCGATCTCTTCCAATTGGAAGTACTTTGAATCTTTCCATCTCTAGTCATCTCCTTGCTCAAGATCTGACCACAATTCTATCCTCTTAAAATTGGATGATCTTGGGACTAGAAATCCATACCCTTTCAGGTATGAATTGATGTGGGCTCAACAAAAAGATTTTAGAGGGTTGGTTGAAGAATGGTGGAACACTCCTATTGTTCGCACACCAATGTTTAAAATTACCGAAAAACTTAAAATCCTTAAAGAAATATTCAAGGGTTGGAATAGGTATTCCTTTGGCAATATATTTGAGCAAAAGAAGAACATCGTTAATGAAGTACAAGCCATCCAAAGTAAAATGGAAGAATAAAAGGATGCAGAGTAGGACTCCTAGTAGCCATTGGATTTAAGAAATCAGTGGCTTATTCTCAATAGAAAAGAAGAACTATTGTGAAAACATAAATTGAGGCTCCAGTGGCTAAAGGAAGGGGATAAGAATATGAATTTTTTCCATCACTCCCCTTTGAAACATAGAGGTCAAAATAAAATAAGATATCTTTTGAGAGAAGATGGAACCAAGGTGGAGGATGAAGAGGATATGGTAACCCTTTTCATTGACTCTTTTAAACCTAATCAACTTTCAATTCATGGGGCCAATTATGATATGAACAACATGCTGGATGTAATACCTAGAGTTATTGAGGATTTGGATCTCCTAGACCTCAACAAAAGAGTTACCATGTAGGAGGTGAAGACTACTCTTTTCTCCTTCTCTCCTAATAAGGACCCTGGCCCTGATGGATATCCACCTGCCTTTTTTCAAGACTTTAGGGATATAGTTGGGAGTGACTTATTCAATATTGTTAGAGACTTCTTCAGAATAGGTAGCCTCCTTAAACAACTAAATGCCACCTTTATTGCTTTAATTTCAAAGAATGACAATGTTGTCTCCACCAAGGATTTTAGGCCTATCAGTTTATGTAATACGGTGTACCAAATTCTACAAAACCATGGTCAATAGAACAAAACATCTTCTTGATAAAGTGATTTCCAAGCACTACAAAGGTTTCGTAAAAGGAAGACACATCTTAGATGCAGTCATGGTGGCCCATGAGCTGGTTCACTCCATGGATTGCAGCAAGAAAGCTTTGATGACTTTAAAACTAGATATTTCTAAAGCCTATGGTAGAGTGTCCTAGGAATTTCTCTTTGAAGTCCTTAAGAGATATGGGTTTAAGGGTAGATTCTTATATTTGATTGAGAAATGTGTCTACACTCCTAGGTTCTCAACCCCCCTTAATGGCTGCCACAAGGGATACTTATCTTACAGCAATGGGCTAAGACATGGTGACCCCCTCTCCCCCTATCTTTTCATCATTGCTGCTAAAGTGCTAGGGAGAAATATTGAAAAACTTAGATACGCGGGTTCTCTAAAAGGTTTTAAATTTGCTTCATCCCTAAACCCTACCACCCATCAACAATTTGTTGATCATACCATAATATTTGGTGAAGCTTTTGTCTCTAAGGCAAAGCAATGGAAAAATACCTTGGACATATATGCTATCATGTCATGTGAGGACATAAAATTTGTTAAGAGAAAACTATTTTTTTAAAATGTCAAAACCCACCCTCCAAGCCAAAATATCCTCCATTCTTTGTTGCCAAATTTCCACCCTCCTAGACTCTTATCTTGTGTTGCCCCTTGTCTCCAAATGTCCTAATTTGAATTTCTGGAATAGCTTGCTTGAATGATTTCAAAAGAAGTTAGTTGGCTGGAAAGGGAAACTTCTCAGCTTGGTAGGCAAGATACAACTTATCAAATCTTTCCTTCAAAATGTCCCCATTTATTACCTCTCTCTATTCAAGATACCTAGGGTGGTTTATGAAAAAATTGAAAGAATCCAAAGGAGGTTCCTATGGTCAGGTATGGAAGAAAAAAAAGACTTTCCTTGGTCTCCTGGGATAAAGTGTGAAGACCCTAGAATTGTGGTGGATTGGGCATAAAAAAGATTTAAACTTTTAATTAAGCTCTTAATTCTAAATTAGGTTGGCACTAAGGAAGAAAAAGACTGGACTAAAATTTTGAAAGCCAAATACTTCCCGAGTAACAACAGGGAAAAATTCATCAATCAAGAGGAGCTACCCATAGGTTCCATCATTTGAAATAGTGTGGCTAAAACCAGACACGAAATCAAAAGAAATGGAAGAAAGACTAAGTTTTGGAAAGACACTTGGATGCTTGGATAGTCTCTAGATTCCCTCCAACACTTTGAGCAGAATGGGGGATATGCTTCCTAGATTGATTTGAGTAGAATTGTTTCCTCTGGACCGAAAGTTCAGCCCACCACTAGAAGGCTAATCTTGAAGGAAGAAGCCAACCTCACTGTCATGCTTCCTAACTATTCTCTTTACACTCCTAGTGGGGAGGATGAATGGATATGGAAAAGGAGTGTGTCAGGGAATATCATTGTTAAGTTTGCCTACCACCTTTTGGAGGAAAATAATGACAAAGATTTAATATGGAAGGCAATTTGGATCAAGGGGCTAATCCCAAATATTAATTATTTTTGGTGGGTGACTGCTCATGGTCAAATTCTTACTATTGACAACCTAAACAAAAGGGGGTTTCCTTTGGTCAATAGGTGTGAACTCTGTTATATGGACTCAGAAAGCATTAAATACATTTTTTTACATTGCAGCTTTGCTCAGGACATATGGGAGGAAATGTGGAAGAAGCTTAACATTAATTGGGTGCAACTTAATTCTTTCACAGATTTCCTTGAGGTGTGGCAGTTATCCCCTTACTCTCACCCGATTGCCAAGAGTATTTGGCTTCAAATTCTCCCTTTTCTTGTTTGGAACATCTGGAAAGAACAAAACAATATAATATTCAGAGAAGAGAAGAGAAGTAGCAAAATCTTAGCCACCATAATTATACAGTAGATTAAGGAATATATTAATGTGGAATCTACAGATTTCTCCAAAATCCTACCCTCTTTTGCATCTCTGACTAAAACAAGTTTGGGGAATTCAACACAAATTTTTGAATGTTAATTGGCAAAGAATGATCCTGATAAATTCCTATTTGTGGCAGCCTCCTGAAATGGGATGGATTAATTCTAACTTTGATGGTTGTTCTAAAGGAAATCCTGGGATCTCAGGGGTAGGAGGCTTAATTCATGATCATAAAGGCTTCTTGTTAATTAGTTTGGTTTGGCTTAGGTCTAGGGACAACTACTAACAATAAGGTGGAAGCTTGGGCGGCCTAGATGGGTTTTCATAGACTATATGATTTCACTAGAAGGAATGCAATTCTGGAAGGATATTCAAAACTTATTATTGACTGCCTCAATAATGCCATCTCTCCTCCATGGGAGATCAAAGAGATAGTTGGTGGAATTGTTCGAGGACATCATAATACAACATGTCTACATAGAAGGAAATAGGTTGGCTGACCTCATTACCAATCAAAGTCTTCATATGCTAGATTTACAGGTCTTCAATTTTGAGAACATCTCTAGAGAGTTGACAGAAATCCTCATGCAGGAAAGAGGAATCATAAAAAACAAGGCGGGAAGTGGGACTACCGAGTCATTGGAATGAGATCTTTTAATTTTATTTATGCCTGCGCTCTCAAAGATTTCAAATTGTCCATCGGGCCCACATAAGTGGAGGGCTTACAAGGTGATGACTCAGTGCTTAGATGACTGGGGTCTCTTCTACAATTGGATGGTCTACATGGCTAATGACTTGGGTAGAAACATTCTTGATAAAAGCATGATGGTGACGGATGATGATTGTTCTTGGGTATGGGAAGATAAGGTATTAATTAGAAGGGTTGTGAAAAGGAGTGACTTTTCCTTTTATAAGAATAGAAAAAGGAGTGATTTTTACATTGCCTTTATGGAAAATGATTACCTCGGGTGTCGCACATGTGAGAAATATCGTTTGAGTGATATCAGGAAAGGCATTTTAAAATTTGTCCCTTCCAAAAGAAGCCAGACTTCTTGATTTTGTTGCCTTCTACTCGGTTGCTTTCATAGAGTCTAGTATAGTTCTGCTCTTTCTTGTGTGAAGATGGGGGGCCCTCTGAAATGTACTAAACCAAGTAACTGTGTGGAATTTAGAGATAACAAAGAGCTATGGGATCTCTTTCAAATGGCGGGTTTCACTCATTTTTTCCTAGCCATGAAGGGCTACAATAATGAGCTCTCAACTAGGGTTTGCAATTCTTGGCAAAACTCCATGGTTCCAGTTAGAAGAATCGCCTATACTCTATCATTGAACTAAATTGAGGAGGTGAAAGGCTTACAGAATGAAGGAGAAAAAGTTGAGAGGAAGAGAATGGGAGATTACAGAGGTTACATTAAGAGATTCTCTGAAAAAGGTGAAAAATGGGTTCCATTTGAAAATGGGTATGATCATTCAACCTTTCCCAAGCCTTTCCATTTGATCAATTATCATGTAATGAAATATTTTACCATAGAGGATAATTATCCTACTATCCATGGCTACCATTTCCCCATTTTGAAACACATAGGATACCATGTTAAAATTAATATGTCTTTCTTTCTATTTTTCGTCCCTTAGTGTTTATATTAAAAATGAGGTGAACTCGCCTTTACACCAAAATTTAATTTACATAATGTACAAATATGCATTGGACCATACCCCCACCATGATCTGTATTCCTTCGGCCTCTGGTACTGAGGGTAGCTACAAGAAAACCCCTAAAATAACCCCTATTTTTTCCCTGAGAAACCTAAGGATGCGCCTATCCCCTCTTGTCCAATTAAAAACATGGGTAAAAACTCTATTGTGACCCTAGAAAATAATTTCCTTCAGTTGGCCTTGCTAGGAAAATTGAAATGCCAAGAAAGACCCCAAGAAAAGAGAAGAGGTCTGGTAGTGAGTTGAACAGGACTTCCTTCATTTTTCCTTTTTTGTTATGTTTTGCAACTTATGCTAATAATGGTTTGGTACATTAGAAATGGTTTCAAGGGCATGAAATTTTTTGATTATTTTTATTAGAATTGGTATCCTACTAAAAAAAAGTATCCAAAACACATATGACAACATTGTTTCATCTTTAAAGTAATAAACAATTAACCATTTAAGGAAGAACAAGTAATATTCATACAGTTCTTAATTTAATTTAAAGCTAATACTCTCAAACTTACAATAGATAATATACTACTTAGTATTTACCCTAGAATAAATTTTTGGCACTATGCAAATGTGTCAAAGAAAGTATCAACTTCTCCTTCACATCTGCAATAAGTCCAAAAAACAAAAATAATAATTATAAACATATAAAACTTACTAGGCATTTATCTCATTATATGCTCATATTGTGTTTCATAGAGTTTACTTCTAGGTACAACCTCAAATAGCACAAATCAAAACCTTCTCCTCAAGTCATTTACGTGCAAAATAAAATAAAATAAAATATAATGACATATTTTTTCACTTCTACTAATCTCATGTTTCTACTAAAGAAGCTAGAAACCTTGCTTATTATTGTGAACATTAGGATAACTCTTTTCATGTTAACAACAAGCTTCATGACCACATTTCTTCATTATTTTTTTTATTCTCTCTATTTATTGATTTTGTAAATACTCAAATGAGATCTCTATTTTCCATTCTCAAAATATAATTATGAAATTATTCTAAATGTTAGTAGTCTAAACATTAAGTTCTTTCCTCATTGCTTCTTCAACTACCTATAGAATAATTCTGTATTCTTTCTAGAACAATACACTTAAAATAGAATGCATAGGAATCTGCGCTACCATTTACATAAATAAATCACATGATACCAATGCTACTCTTTCAACTTTTGATGGGAACTACACTCCTTTGTAGTCCTTGTTAAATATGTAAAAAAAAACTTATAATATTAAACCTTTCATTACTAAATAAAGATATAAATAATATAAGTTTTATTTAAATATTTTAATTTACTATTATAAAAATTGTTAAGATTCATAATGGTGTTTAATACATTTTCAAGATTGCTAAAGGAAGCAAATTGTAAATATGACATGAAGAAGGGAAAAAAAGCCTAATCTTCTCAATATTTTATTATTTTATAGGTTTTACCTTGATTTCAGGATTGACATACATATCCAGTCTACAATATGTAAATTACGAGTAAGTTAAATAATATATATTCTTATTTATAACATAAATTTAAAGATGAATTAGAAAATTCAACTTTTAATAGGGAGGAAACTAAGAGAAACAAAGGAACCTAAGATGAACCCCTCAACCTATTTCTAGTTCTAACAACCCCCTCTTTCATTTCTCAAAGTGGCAGAGAATCAATTTAATGAGGTGCTGGAAGGGCTCAATAGCTTAATTGATTATGAAGATGATGAAATGGATAAGAAGAATGCTCGCACTGGTATTAGGACTGGCATGTGTTGATCATGGAGTAAGAGGAACTGAATTGCAGCGTTATAGTTTAGAGACTCTACAAAACTGTCTGGTATGCAAAAGTAATAGGGAGTGCATAAAATACCTAGAAACTGTAATTGACAACCTTGTTATGCTTAATAAAAATTTGATACGAAAAATAGTGATGGAGGTGGTGATAGTGAGAAAAGTGATTGAGAGAAAGAGGAAAAAGAAAGTGTAAGATGGACAAGTCAAAGGAAAGAAGATCAATGCTTCATGTCCATGGGAGATGGAACTAGAGGAGATGTTGGATTGATGGGGTTACATCTCTTAATGTTTCTATGTTGTTTCTTTGTGTTGTTTTTGTTAGTAGATTCTCATAGGATGTTGTTTGTTTAATTCTTTAATTACCTGTTTTATAGATAGATAATAATCTTTTTAATATTTTGATTGTTGGGTTTTATTTCCCATCGTTTTTTATTTGGATGTATATGGATAGTCCTTCCTACATAATCTAATAAAAAACATAAAGGCTAAAATAAATGTTAAATTTAGATCATGTACAAAAATTCTTATTTTAATCTTAATAATTAAAAAAATTATTTGCTAATTTTCTTTATGAACTATTCATCATTCAAGAAATTATTGATAAATTTTTTAAAACTCAGAAAATCAATTAAGAAAAAAAACTCATTCCCAAATGTTTAAACATTGTAGAATAACAAATCCAAATAACATAGTGTAAAAATATTGGCTATAACAAACAGCTAGTAATCTTGACAAGGAACACAATGTACTATTTGAAGAGACTGCTTTTTTTATTGCAGGAAAAGGTTGTTTCATCTACTATGCTTCTATAAAAGGAAATTTTAGAAATGGTCATCCAAATTCTGCTAACCTGCCACTAATATTTAACATATTTTCCACAAAGTTGGCAAACTTCTTTCGGATTTATTGACCATGTTTTTGTGGTAATTGACAATCTTGATTTAGAGAAATCCTTTTCCAAATCGAGAATATTATTTCACATGCTTCTAGGGCAGCGTTTAGGCATGAAAATCCTTGTTACACTTAATGGACCATTTCTGAGAAGAAAACCCAGAAAAGTCACTGCCTGTGCACCCTTGTCTGGCCCAATATGGGCATGCACCATCTTCAAACTTGGTAATGTCACCTCTGCTATTGGCATCTCATCTGATATCATCTCCTGTATCAAACATAATGTGGGTTCACTCTTATATACAAGAATTTAAGAAAAACAATATTATTCCACAAATACAGAATGTCCAAAATATAATCTACAAGTATCATTCTCTACCAATCACTCATTAAGAATATGTAACTTGAGTGTAGAAAATAATAACTTGGAAACATTGGCCATGGATTGTCAATTCTTCAAGCCCAGGAAAACTCTTAAGAACAGTAATACTAGGAATTCCTGGATTAACGGCATTGCCTGTATTGTAATTTTGAAGAATAACTTTTTTAACAGATTCCGCTCTTGAAATTCCTTCAAGTAATTTAAGCCCTGCGTATTGCCCACACTCCATAAGGCTGATTTCCATCAAGCGCGGGCAAGTCATCTGCAATGATATATATTTAAGAACTCCTAGATGTATGTACATGAGATTGGAAGAACGTATATTCAAGTCTTTCAACCCCATACAACCGCGAATCCCTAAATTTTGAAGTTGTTGGCACAGATCAATGAATCCTTCAAGCATAGGACCATCCAGTTTCGACATACAAATACAATAAAGTGTTTTCAAGGATCGGAAAACTCCAAAATCAGTGGGTATCTTGGGAAGTTGGACGTATTGCACCATTAGGACAGTGAGGTTTTCACAGCTAAAAATAGAGTCCCCAAGCTCCACCATGGAAGAAGCCTTAAGCCTCGTCTTCGGATCTTTATTAGAGATGTGTACATTCATACGCTCCACCTGTTTTTCAGCTGCAAGGCGAATCCAAGTGGTGATATCGGCAGCCTTAGGGTCATCCAAGTTGACTTGAAGATTCAAACAACAAAGAGGAGCATCGAGGTGGACCAGGGCATTGTAAATTATGGCCTGTATCCTGCCATCATTTTGTTTCTCAAAATCCTCAGGACAAAACTTGAGGTTTGGTATTTTCCTCCACCATAACCGCGAGTAGGGAAGAGCGTACGACATCTCTCTAAGAAATCTGTGACAAAATATGATTTAAAAGAATATCGTCTGATAATGCAGACAACCTGTCTTTTGCTGTTGCTCTTGCCATTAACCTTGTGCATGGCATAACTGCTATCTTATTTTCTCCTAGCTTGTGTCTGCGATTACTACAATAAAGTTATCAACCATGGAAAACTACTGAGATCGCCCACTATGCGGAATGGGGGAGTAACGAAACACAGATTTATAATATTAAGATTCAATTCAAATTTGTGTTGTGGAATATGACATAAGCATACCTAGATCTTTAAAGAAATCTATGTAGTAGACGTCGATGAATATTATTAAATGAGGTGAACCCTAATTAACCCTAATTAACCAAAATTGAACTCTAAATGATTTATAATTTCGATGTTCTAATTCAATTGTTATATATATATATATATTATTTTTATTTTATTGGTAATGGGCATAAGCCGATGAAGTGTACATAACCTTACCTTCTTGTGAGATTTAAACTTGTGACCTCTCTTTCAAGAGCACAAGTTCCCACCACTGAGTCAATTGTACTATTTTATTTAATATTGTTACATTATATTATATTTTTTTATATTAATATTTATAAAATTATATCAATTTAATTTAACCATAATCTTAATCTTAATTGAAGAGAAACACTAAATCTAACCCTAACTAAAATTGAACCAAAATTGAACCTTAAGAATAACCCTAACTAAATAGTTACCCTATTCCATCTCTAACCCTAACCCCAATTTAATCATATCTATATTTCATAAACCCCAAATCTAACTCAAACCCTAACTGAAGTGAATTTTTTACTCTAATTCATTTTTTTATAACTATGAGCAAGTTATCCTCAAGCTAAAATATTAAATATGTATGATTATTATTGTCTTTTACTTCATTGTGTTGTTACATTAAATACTAGTAACCTTAATTTTATCATATCTATATTTGATGAACCCCAAATCTAACCCAAACCCTAACCCCAAGTGAAATGATTACTCTAAATGAACATAAACCCTCATTCCAATCCTTATTTCTTGACTATAATCTGCTCATTATGTATTGTTTAACTATAAGCATGTTATCGTCAAGCTAAAACATTAGATAGGTATAAGTTAACCATATCTATATTGAATGAACCCCAAATCTAACTCAAACCCTAACCCCAATTGAAATGATTACTCTCATTGAACCTATACCCTTATTTCAATCCTTATTCCCTAATTATAATCTACTCATTTTGTATTGTTTAAATATAAGCATGTTATCCTCAAGCTAAAATATCAAATATATATGATTATTATTATCTTTCTGTTAATCGTGTTGTTACATTAAATACTAGCAACCCTAATTTAATCATATCTATATTTGATGAACCCCAAATGTAACCCAAATGGTAAACTCAAGTGAAATAATTATTCTAATTGAACCTAAACCTTCAATCCAATCTCTATTCCCTAATTATAATCAACTCATTATGTATTGTTAAACTATAAAAAAGTTATCCTTCAAAACTTTCGGTTCCCTCACATAAAATAAAATTAATTTTATCTCTGATAGTAACACTTTATTCCTTACTTTAATTACTATCCTACTTTAGCCATAATTGAACTCTAAATGATCTATAATTTTGATGTTCTAATCTTATTTCTAATTGAATTGTAATATGTATCTATATTTATATTTATATTATAATACTATTATATTATAAAAGATTTATATTTATATATATTATTTTAGATTATTACATTATATTATATGTTATATATTGATATTTATAAAATTATATCAATTTTAATCTTAATTTAATTTTCTCATCTTAATCTTAATTGAAGAGAAACACTAAATCTAACCCTAACTAAAATTGAACATGAATTGAACCTAAAAATAATGCTAATTGAATAGTCACCCTATTTGAGCTCTAACCCTAACCCTAATTTAATCATACCTATTTTTTATGACCCCAAATCTATCCGAAACCCTAACACAAAGTGAAATGATTACTCTAATTGAACCTAAACCCTCATTACAATCGTTATTCCTTAACTATAATCCACTCATTATGTATTGTTTAACTATAAGCAAGCTATCCTCAACCTAAAATATTAAATATGTACTATTATTATTATTTTTTAATTCATTGTGTCATTACATTAAATAATGGTAACCCTAATTTAATCATATCTAAATTTGATGAACACCAAATCTAACCCAAACCTTAACCCCAAGTGAAATAATCACTCTAAATGAACCTAAACCCTCATTCCAGTCCCCCTAATTATAATGTTCTCATTATGTATTGCTTAACTATAACCATGTTATCCTGAAGCGAATATATTAAATATACATGATTATTATTGACTTTTACTTCATTGTCTTATTACATTAAATACTAGTAACCTTACTTTAATCATGTCTATATTTGATGAACTCCAAATCCAACTCAAACCCTAACCCCGAGTGAAATGATTACTCTAATTGAACCTAGAAACCCTCATTCCAATCCTTATTCCCTAATTCTAATATACTCATTATGTATTGTTTAACTATAAGGAAGTTATCCTCAATGTAAATTATTAAATATGTATGGTTATTATTGTCTTTTATTTCATTGTGTTATTACATTAAATACTAGTAACCCTAATTTAATCATATCTATATTTGATAAACCCTAACTTTAACCCAAACCTTAACCCCAAGTGAAATTATTACTCTAATTGAACTGAAATCCTCATTCCAATCCATATTCCCTAATTATGGTCTACTCAATATGTATTGTTTAACTATAAGTATTTTATCCTCAAGCTAAAATATTAAATATATATTATTATTATTGTCTTTTACATATTCGTGATATTAAATTAAATACTAATAATATGAGTGTAATCATATCTACATTGGATGAACCCAAAATCTAACCCAAATTGTAACTCCATGTGAAATGATTAATCTAATTGAACCTTAACACTCATTCCAATCCCCCTAATTATAATATACTCATAGTGTATTGTTTAACTATGAGCATGTTATCATCAAGAAAATATATTAAATATATATTATTATTATTGTCTTTTACTTCATCGTGTTATTACATTAAATAATAGTAACACTAATTTAATCATATCTATATTTCATGAACCCCAAATGAAATTATTACTCTAATTGAACCTTCACCTTCATTACAATCCTTATTCTGTAATTATAATCTACTCATTATGTATTGTTTAACTAGAAGCATTTTATCCTCAAGCTAAAATATTAGATATGTATGATTATTATTAGTACTTGCTTTAGGCTAGTACTATTGTAATTGGTTGTCATCAATTTTTGTTAACTAGTTATTACTCAATTGCTTGTCCACCAATTAGAAGTATGATTTTTTTGGTTTTGATATATGGTTTTTAATTTTTATAAAGTTAAGATGCATGATTTTAAAGTTTTTTTCTGGGGGATCCACTATTTGAATGAATTTTTTAGGCAAGTTAAAATAATATTTAGTATTTTTAAATTTTAATATCAAATTTATTTTACACATCGACCAAAAAAATATTTAACAAATTCTAAATCTTTTAAAATTTTCTTAAGTAAATAAACACAAAGATATATAATTTTAATTATATTTATTAAAGTTAATAATATAAAAAATCAACCTAAACCCTCATTCCAATCCTTATTCCCTAATTATAATCTATTCCTTATGTATTGTTTTTGATAAGGGTAAACGGGTTTTACAAGGACCCGAAACCTAAAATTTTACAACAACCAGCCAATATCCAATCCAACAACAAACAACAACAAAACAGAGGATCAACCCCAAATAGAAATAGAGACAAAAAAAAACAAGCTAAAACTAAAAAGCTCTCAGTTGAGCGAGAGCACCGAATCCTTGTTCTTTTGGATGGAAATCCTATTGATTTCCTCAATTTTCTCCATGATGAATCTAGAGGTACCCTTGTTGCTGCTTCTACTCCTAGTTCTTGAACTAGGTCTAGTGGTGTTGTTGTCTCCAACAACCACATCATCTCCTCCAAGATATTTCACTAGGTCACTATGGAAGGTTTTGTAATCAGTAAGTATCTCATTAATCTTTTTAAGCCCCTTAATGCTATTGTTCATGGATTCTTTACTAATGTCAACTAGATTTTTGAGATTTTTCTTAATCTCAGCCATGGATTGTTCCACCTTATCAATCCTTTATTTATGGTTACATTTCATGACCTCAACATTCTGAGAGGGTTTTTGAGTCATGATCATGAGTTTTTCAGGCTTGTTCGGTTCAGGGGAAGCAGTGAAAATGTCAATTATTTCCTTAACCCCCGTCTTGAGGGTGTTAATTTTGCACTCAACCCATTCCCAGTAGCGGTTCTGGTGGCTTCCATCACAAGATTCATTAGACTAGCATCTTTCCCCTGATTATATTTCTAGACATTGATAGGGATGTCCAGTTTAATCCCTTGGTCCGTAATCTTCAGGCTGTGATCCTTTGTCGACAGCTTTTTCCTTTTGGTGAGGGGTTTGGCCTTGGAGATCACCTTGTTGTTGGTTTTGTATTTACTAGCTCCCCATCTCGGGGGCTTCTTGCTATCGAGAATCTCAGGAGTGACCATCTTTTCCTTTTCATGTGCAGGTTCATATTTAGGGTCATCAACAGGAACCCCACTATCAGCCAGGTCCATCTCTGAGTTAGAGACGTCTTGGACCTCTTTCTGTAGTCCAATATCAGCAAGTGGGGGCACAATTTCAAGGGATTTGGCATGTTTCATGATGAGGACAATAAGTTCCACATGAAGAATAGGGTTGCTAGGGTTTTCCAGGTGCTTTTCCAGACTATTCTCAAGGGAGGAGGTAAGATAGTAGGCAACAAAGGTAATTTTACCTTGGCAAAAATGATTCAAAATAGTGAAATGGTAGGAGAAGAGGCTAGAATACCTGCCATCAAGGGTGATATATCTCATTATAAACTCAGCCATATCTGCCCATGTGGCCATGAGGTGTTTTCTATTGTAGCCATCATCAGCCATCTTGGTGACTCTGGAGCACTCCTTGTCTTTGTCAAAGAAGCTCGACAAGTCCTCCTCCCACATTTTTCTGTCTCTGTAAAACCTTCTTCCATTCGTAGCTAGACTAGTGACCGCCACCACCAGAGTTTCATTAATCTGATAATCGACACCATAAGCCCCGAGACTCCCTTTTTTTCCATCCATTAACAAAGGCCTCCATAATCAGAGGAGAGGGGCCATGAAGCCTATCCAGGTAGGGGATGAGACCACCAACGATGACTTCCTGCTAGACATCTTTATTATTTTTCCACTTCTCACAAGTAGAGGGCTCTTTTCTATTCTTATCCCCTCCCATTATACTCCTGGTCGCCAAATAATAGGAGGTCACTATCACCAACCAGTCATAGAAAATGAGCCACGCCCAAAGGATATCAAAACAGTAATAGAAAAGCCACACAATTGGATGAGAAAACCAAGTGTCAAGGAAGTTTCTAGAATTTTGATTAGGGAAAACAAGAAAGAATAATTTCCCTATCAACTCAGTCATGACATGATGAGGGGTCATTAACTAACGTAGTAATCGTTATGTGCTAGATCACACATATTTTTAGGGAAAGCATACCTGCTACTCCACTACCTGGTTTCCATGTATCCCACTGCCAGTTTGGCTAGTAGATTTGCTGCCTTATTGCCTTCTCGATATATGTGCAAGATTTTGAAATCTGTCAGATCATTAATTATATTTTGGCAATCCTTGATCAAGCTGGCAATCATCCAGATAGGATCCGTGTGACCACTCAAGAAGTTCATAGTGTTTAGCGATTCAAACTCCATCCATACTTTAGTAAACCCCTCTCTTTTAGCTATGTGTAGGTCGATGTGGGCAGCATTGGCTTCCATGTACTGGTTAGTCTAGGTGCATAGGGGAAGCGCCACCATGGAAACTAGTAGACCAGAGTGATTCCTGGCGACTCCCTCACACCCGATCGGCCCAGGATTTCCTTTAGCCACCCCGTCTACATTGATTTTGATCCATCCAAAAGGGGGACGATGCCAAACAACATTTTGTCTACACTGCTTTGTTTTGTGGATAGGGTTGGCAATGTTCCAATCAATTTTCTACCGATGGATAGTATTTTAATCCTCCTGGAGGGTAGGAATGGGGGAGTCATTCTTTCTACTGGGGCAAGTGTGAAGAAAGTTCTCTTTGATAGCATTGTGTATTCTAATAGCCACAATAAAAGGAGGAGAATCCAATTCCCTGAAGACTCTATTATTTCTTTTTTTCCAGATGCCCCATGCAATATGAGGGGAGAGAAAGGTTCCAAAGAACACCTAAGGCCTAATTATTAGAAGGGCATTTCCATTCAAACCACATTTGCTGAGTAGAAGTAAGGAGACCCAAGCTATGTTCCAAATGTTAAGGAAGTGGTTCAAGATATCTTTGGAATAGGCGCAATGCAATAGAAGATGGCCAACATTTTCCTCTGCCTCTTTATAGAGAAAATAGCTGTTAGGGAGAGGAATAATTCTTCTGCAAATATTATCTATGGTAGATATCTTGCCTTGCATAAACAACCAAAAGAAGATGTGAATTTTTGGAATTAGGAGATTGTTCCACATACCTGCCTAGTAGGGGGGGGGGGGGGGGAAGGATCTAGAGATGAACTTATAAGCATCAACAACTTTGAACTTCCAAGAAGAGGAGGAGTTATAGAACACTTCATCCTCCCCTTGAGAGTGGGGGATGTGGATGCAATTCAATGAAGGTTGCATAGGTCTCAAATCATTATCAACATTATATAGATCCAACCATTCTCCATTTATAATGTAATCAACCACCCAAGTGCCAATTTTTCAGAGGCATAATTCTTTGTAGGGGGCAGCCCAAACAAAGGCTGATAGGGGGCCCTCACTAATCCACCAATCATCCCAAAACCTCATTCTAATACCATTCCCAAGAATCCATCTCCAACCATCGAACATAACTTTGGAGGAGCCAAAGAAATTGCTCTAGAAATCAAAGACCTCATTGGGGAGCTGATAAGTTTCTATAGTGTTTTAGATATCAAGGATGTGATACTTAAATTTAAATATATTAGTCCATTCATTAGTCTCCTTAAGACATCTCCATAGCTGCCTGGACATCAGGGATTTATTAAAGTCTCTCAAATTCTAGATATTGAGGTCTCCCATGAGTTTAGGCAAGAAGACTTGATTCCAGGCCACAAGGTGTAATGTATTTTTTGATTCAGTTCTAGTCCATAATTTTATTTTTTTGAATTCTTTCAAATTTATCCATAATTTTGGCTAGGATTTTGAAAAGACTCATAGCATAAACCGAATGGCTTTGAAGAGAGGCTTTGAGCAGTTGGAGCTTGCCTGCCTGTCTTAACAAGGTGCCTTTCCATCTAGCCAGTTTGTTTTGAAATTTATCTATAAGGTTTTCCCAAAAGGAGTCAAGAGTGGGCCATGGCAGAGGGGAATGCCCAGATAGGAATTAGACAAAGTTCCAATTTTGCATCCAATAATCGAGTCAATTTTAGCTTTCCTATGCTTGAGGGAATTAAAGAAGAAAATGGAGCTTTTAGCCAGGATAATTTTTTGCCCCGAACCATGTTCATACATATTCACAGTTGTTTTTAAATTCTTGGCTTCTTTGATCGAACCTTCCCCCATCAAGAGAGTGTCACCCATAAATTGTTGATGAGAGCAAGTGGGTGCATGAGAGGAGTGCCGAAGCCCCATAATATTGCCCTTTCTAACTTCCCTTTGAATTATTCTACTAAGAGCCTCACTCATCAGAATGAAAAGGAAAGGGGATAGAGGATCCCCTTGACGAATGCCCCTAGACCCAAAGAAAAAACTAGAGGGAGATCCATTAATTAACACATAGAATTTAGGGGTGGAAACACATTGCTCAATAATCTGGATGAAGTTATCTCCAAATCTAAAGGCCCTGAGGATTTTGGGAAGGAAGTACTAATTAACTCTATCAAAAGCTTTCAATAGGTCAAGTTTCATGAGAAAACAAATGTTTTTGTTAATAGAAAGGGAGTGGATGTTCTCATGAACCACAATAGCAAAATCTAGGATTTGCCTCCTAGGCACAAAGCCATTTTGATGCTTAGAGATTAAAGAGGAAATGAAAAGATTAAGCCTGTGCACAAGAATATTGATGAAAATTTTATAAATAGAATTGTAAAGGCTAATAGGTCTAAAATCCTAAAAAGAGTAGGCATCGGGTTTCTTTGGGATGAGAACTAGGAAGGTGGCATTCAACTCCTTCAGGAGGGAGTGGGATCCAAAAAATTCTTGAGAAGAAGTGACCACATCAGTGCAGATAATATGCCAAAAGTTTTGAAAGAAAAAAAGAGGGAAGCCATCAGGTTCGAGGATCTTGTTACCTTCAAAAGAGAAAACAACAATGCAAACTTCTTCAGGGGAGGGGGTTCTGGTACGCTCCAATTTCATGTCCCTAGATATGATGGAGGGAAGTTCCTACAAGATTTTAAACTGAGCTGAAGTTTCTAGGGGATCATCCATGGAGAGGAGATTGTAGAAACAATTGATGGCTTCCTGACAGATCTCATCATGCTTGTCAAGCCATCTTTGCCCAATCTAAATTTTATTTATTTTGTTGGTAGCCCTATTCATAAGAGTCATCATATGAAAGAACTTAGTGTTTTGTCGCTATTTTTGAGCCATGAGGCTCAAGATCTCTACTTCCAATATTCTTCTTCTTTGGAGATAATGTCATGCAATTTTGTCCAAATATCAATTTCATTATTTGAGACATCAATATCAAACCCGTAAGCTTGGATGTGCTCTTGAACCTCAGCAAGTTCTAGTTTGAGCTTCTCTTTAGCTTTGAAGATGTTGCCAAAAGTGGATTTATTCTAGTGTTGGATATTAGACTTAACATTGGAGAGCTTCTTTACTATTTGAAACATAGCCATTCCCTGGATATTAATACTCCACCTCTCCAAAATTTATCTTGGATTTCTAGGGCCATGAGCCACACCTTTCTACCAAATAATGGGGAGACTGAGAGGAAGATGGGGAAGTGATTAGATCCAACACGGGCTAAGGCGTTGAGTCTGCAGGATGCTAGCGGGAGCCAATCTAGAGAAATAAGGCCCCTATCAAGCTTGAACTAAATGAGATCCTCCTCACTATGTCTATTGGACTAGGTGAATTTAGCCCCAATGAGATCAAGATCTAAAAGGTTCAAAGACTTGATCATGTCAGCCAAGTCTTGTCTACTATCAATAGAAATTAGCAAACAACTAAATTTTTCCAAATTAAAAAGAGGGGTATTGAAATCATCCAGAAGGATCTATTTCTCATTAGAGAAGGGATATCGAGCAAGGAAAATGGAAGACCATAGAGATTTCCTAGCTAATCTCCCATTTGGAGCATAGATGTTGGATATGATCCAGGAGGATCCATCTTTAAGATTAAAGAATCTAGTAGCAATGTGATTGGGAGAAGAGAGGACCACCTTACCACAAAGCAATCTAGGATTCCAAAGGGTGGCGATACCACTAGAAGCACCATCAGCATCCACGCAGTGAACACCACAATCTCAAAAAATTGCCAGTTTGAGTTTTTCCACTTTACTACCAAGCATTTTTGTTTCTTGGACAAGACAAATATCAGGTTTGTGATCTCTGACCAAATTAGAAACAAGGTCATACTTATGGGGGTGATTTTATCCCCTTATATTCCAAGAGATGACCTTCATTTAGCATGAAGGGGGGGATCTTATCCCCATTTCTCGTAAAGTTCTCTGGGCTCTGTCAACAATGGAAACCTGACTCTGTTTTTCTTTGCTAACTTCATTAGAGGGTCTCCCCACCCCCCTTGAATCTGATCCACAATCCTCTCTTTGTATTTTTCTGGTTAGGACCCCCCCAGGAGACGGGGTCATTTGGCCAAAGGGGAGTTCCTTCTTCTATTTTTGGGCTTGACCTCAATAAAAGGAGCGGGGTCCTCAGGACAAGGGGCCAGTTTGGCCATTCAACTCAAAAGAGTTATCCATATCAACAATCAACTGAATGGGAATTGTAGACCCCTAAAATTGTCTTCTCTAATTAAATAAATATCTTTATTTATTTAATTATTTTAGCCTAATTCTTTTATTAATTGAATAAATCTTTATTTGTTTAATTAATTCATTTATCCTCTTCTAGCCTTATTTCTCATTTAAATAAATACATTTATTTATTTAAATTATCCTTTTCTAAATTAAATAAATACTTGTATTTATTTAATTGATCACACTTCTTCTATTAATTAAATAAATCTTTATTTATTTAATTAATTCATTAACCTTTTCTACCCATGACACATGTCATTCATCTCTTAATTCCTACACTACCTACCCTCTCATTATTTTCTTATTTCCTCTACCTACCCTCTAATCCTAGCCAACCATTTATATTTTACACCTCTCAATCTTATCCCTCCATTTTTTATAGTGTCTTCTATATAAGGAGATGCTTCCTTCATTATTAGCCTTAATCAGTTGACTCCCCAATTATGTTTTTGAATTTTCACATGCGATCAAGCCTACTTGCAACCACATTTCCATTCTTTGTTGAGCTCTTGTGCACAGAATAAAATTTGAGAGAAAATATATCAGGCAAGATCAATGGAGATAGGAAGAATGGAGATCCAAACCCTATTGGACATGTAATGGTATAATCTTTGTGATTTTATTTGATTTGCATTTGTCTTAGGTAATCTTCATATGTTATGATGGATCTTTGTTGTTGTTATGCCAGGGTTTTTGTTGTTGAATCTTTTAGTCTTTCAATATTCTTGTTTCCATTTTTACCATAAACATTTTGGCACGCCCAGTGTGAATCTTGTCCCTTTTGCATTTAACATCTTTTGTTGTAGATTTTGTGTCCTTGAAGTTGTAGATCCAACATTTGCAACAACATTTTGACATTTTTGCGTCTGTGCATTCTAGAACTACGTTTTTGCTTTTCTGTCGCATCTGTGACCTTCATAATTGCATCTACATTTGACACTATTTTATTTTGTAGATTGCAGGGTTGCATCTCTTTTTTCAAATCACGTCTATGGACCTTTCAGACACGTCTATGTTCGAGAGTCATGTCTGTGTTATCTAGGCATGTCTGTGAAGGATTTAGGCACGTTTGTGATTTTCTACCGCATCCGCATTAGCTTTAATCATGTCTATATTTTAAATCTTGCAATTTTTAGTTTTGATCCAGTTTTGAGGCTTTATTTCATCATTTGGATTTTAGATCTGGTTTATATCAAGCTAACACCTAGTGATCTAGCTACCAAAATTGGTGTAGCTTATCTTGGAAGTGAATCATCTTTTCAAAGGCCCCTATTTCACAAAGTATTTTGGATATAAAATCTACCTAACTTGTTTGCTTGTAGGAAGGGGTAATCATTTGAAACAACCCAAACTAATAACAAATCTTTGTTGCAAGATCTTGACAAGTGGTTTTCTTTTGATCTTTATTGTGTGTCTTATTTTTATAGATTACCAAACACTTCAATTGGTGCACTAAAATTGAACCAGTGTCTTTTGTGTCTTGAGAAATAGGCTCCTTTTGTTTAATCTCTAGAGGGCCGGTCTCCCCATGTGGTCATTAGGACTACTAGTGAGGAGAGAACGACCCAAGTGGTAGCAAGGAAAACCCACCTCTTCCAAACTACTATAAATAATTATATCCATGGTGAAAGCCATGGGTAACATGTGATGATTAGTTCATACCAACACTATGTCTCCCCATAAACCTGTTTGATCAAATTTATTTGATCATTTGTATGGCGTAACCCCTACCAGCTGGGAGCCTTCTGTATTTACAAAGCTGAAAGTGTCACATGTATGGCCATACGAGGGGATGCTATTACTAGCACCTTTTTGTTTTAGAAAGCCAAAATCCTTCTAGTTGTTGGTGCAGGAGGTCGGACCTTTGGAGCAGCCCACACACATATGGTTCTTATTAGAGATGCAAATCTCTCCACTAGGAGTTTTCGTGGGAATTGGTGCTTGGCTACCCCGAAGAAGTGAATGTCAAGGGTGGAGCTCTAAATAGCGTAGCCTCAGGGGAAACCCCATATGGGATCAACAACTATTGTCCTAGCCAACCATAAGAATTATGCTTGTCTTATTTTAAACATTCAAACATTCAAGATCAAACATCAAAACATTATGTCTTTTGTGTCTTCAAGTGTATGTAAAATATTTTTACATCAAATAACACACTTTTCTTTGAGTCATTTTGAGTCTAAACACTTACAAACATTGAGTCTTCATCAACATTGTGTCCTCTTGTCACAAAAAATAGTCAAACAAATTCAGATTTGGTCACAATAGGAACTTCACAAATTAGAAAAATTGCACTCAATTTCCAGAAACGTGTTTGTGTCTGACGGAAATACGTCTGTGTCATTTAACCGCATCTATGTCATCCTAAATAAAATTTCATTCACAAAATCTTAGAAACATGTCTGTGTAGTGTTCAACCATGTTTGTGTCATTTAATTGCATCTATGAAGTATACAAGCATGTCTATGTTCGGAATTGGAAAAAATTACAGTCCAGCAAACAAGAGCAGTCAGTTTCAGACTTATTGAGCTTCCTAGGTTATCCCTTCGGGGTTTCATCTACAATTCAACCTATTTCTGGGTCTCACAAAGTTCGTCATTGCTTTACACCTTGCATTACATTCACATTTGTCTAAACCTTGAGTCAAAGGTCACTTGCTTGTCCTCATCTTTCTTTGTCAACACACTACATACAACAACATTTTACTAAGTGGTCCCTCATCAAGGTCTATCACCTTTGGGCATCATTTGGTCTTACTTAGAGTCAAGGTCAACTTACCTCATCAAGAGAAACTATCATCTCTCTGTAAGCCACACCTACTCTACTACATAAATACTTGGTCTTACACTTTGGACATTGCAAGTAAACCTCGGATTCATTTACATACCATCCAACTCTTGGTCTTTCATACTCTTTCCATCTTCATCTAGTCTCACACATCTTGGTCAAGACCTATTTCATGGTTGAAATCCATTCCCAAAAATCTAGGAGAGAAGCTAAAGAGGCTCAAGAGTCTGTAAACAAGAGTTCCTATGAGTATGACAATGATGTCTTTTTCAGTTCTGTTCATACTACATTACCTGACATGGATGCCTGTAGAAACATTCCAAATGTTGAGAACATGGACACTAGAAACAACAATGATACACACAATGACAATATGAACAACTTTTCCTTACATTTAGCATAAGTGGAAGACTCCATCATGGATCCCCATTTTAATAGATTGGTTGAGAAAATCATGAGAAGAGAGACAATATTTCTTACAAGTGATGGCACAAAGTGGAACCAAGATACCTCATGATTTTTATATGTCTCAAATAATGGAACATCGACCTTTGCAACAGCCTCACCTCAACATGCATCAAAGGAGGGCTAATAGTGGAGGCAAGAGAGGACTACATATGGTGCCTGAATCACCATCATCTTTGTCTCAAAAACCCAAGGTCCCACACACACATGGTCAAGCATATGATACTCACCTTGGCCGACCATTATGAAAGTCTTATGCAAAAAAATATACTCAATCACATACCAATTCTTAGAACCAACCATCAAAGCAATTGGATATCCAAAGGCATCATCAAAATTTGGACACAATGAAACCCTGCGTCAAATTTGGGGGCAACACATTAGAACAAACTCATGACATGCCTATAGAGTATGGTATATATGGACAAAACAAATATTTCATTCCTCATCATGACTCTATACCAAGTTGTCCTTATACGCAGCATCATTATAGACCTCCTCCATATGAACATGTGTATGATCAATACCATCCATATATGCAACATTCTCCTCCTCCACCCAGTGGTTCAGGCATGGGGTATGGTCCAAAAAGTCGATCTCCACCTAAGAACAATTTGGAGCAACAAATTAAGGACTTACAAAATAAAATGAAGGATATAAATACACCAAAGCCAACTTACACAATGAGAGACATATGTCCCTATCCATTTGACAAAAGCATTCTAATGCCTCCATTTCCTACACACTTTGTGACACCTAAGTTTGATAATTACAGAGGAAAAGGAGATCCTAAGGCACATATAAGATAGTTTTTCATAGCTTGCATTGAGGTAGTAGTAGTAGAGACATTTGATGAGATTATTCCCATAGAGCTTAGGTGATCAAGCTATGGAATGGTTCTCCCAACGCCCACCTAGAATTAAGTCATGAGGTGACTTAGCAGACGAATTTATCCAACATTTCTCATACAACATAGAGATAGACATATCAGTCACTACTTTGTGCAACACCAAGCAAAAGGATGAAGAGTCTTTTTCATCATTTTTACAAAGATGGAGGAATCTAGCCAACATATGCTCTTGTGAAATTCTACAAAAACAAATGGTATAGATGTTTACCCAAAATGTCAACAAAGACATTGGTTATGACTTGAGAAAAGTTTGCTTGTCCACCTTCAAGGACATCATTGAAAAAGGCTTAGCAATAGAGAAGGTCCTAATTGAGCAAGGCATCATCAAAATATTCAAAGAAAACAAAGAGGACTTTAAAGGAAAAGAAAAGTGAATATTTTGGAATAAAAACAATAACAAAATCAATGATGGTGTTGTTGATGCTAATACAATATGACTGAAAATTGTTTTTACAGGATCAAGCTCTACAAACAATCAAGTGAATAATCAAACAACTTTAAAACCACGAAGGAAATACACCCCATTGGGAGAATCACTTGAGTCAGCTTTCAAGAAGCTAGTGGAAAACAAAATAATATTAATTCCAGATATGCCTCCATATGAGCCAAAATTTGAACCAAATTGGTGGAATGACGATGAATACTATGAATATCACAAGAGAAAAGGACATAAAACAAGAAATTGTCATTGTTTGAAGAACATTATACAAGATCTTATTGATAGAGGTGACACTGAGACCAAGGGACACTCATCTAACCAGAAACATGAAATGTTTAAAGAAGCATTCCAAAAACACGACAAGGGAAAAGCCAAAGCCACAGATGACCAAACCAACTATACCAAAACATCCTATAACTATGATTCAACTATCAATCACATTTTGATGGAAAATTATGTCTCTACCATTATCATAAAGGACAAAACACCTGGAAATTCTACCAAAAGACCCAGGGTTGTACTAAAAGGCATTGGACCTTCATCTAAACCCACCTGTGAATGTAATGTTACAACTTGTCAAGGTAAATTCACTTTTCAAGGTGCTCTAGCTAAAAACATTGCTTCCTCAGCAACCAAACCTAAGTATGACCTTGTAGAATAGTTAGGGAAAACACCCACGCTTATCTCCATCCTTGAACTTTTACACATATCCCCCGCACATAAAGCCATTCATGACAAAATGTTGAGAGACACTTCCGTCCCCACTAATCTAAACATGGACCAGTTTCAAGCCTTGGTGGCATACCTTTCCGTTCCACACTCCCTTACATTCATAGAAGCCGACGATGCCTCCATGAGACAACTACATAGTGCACCTTTACACATTGAAGCCTTCCTACACAAACATCAAATAAAATGAGTCCTAATAGATGGAGGAGCTGATCTCAATATATGTACTTTGAACACAATAATACAATTGGGATATTCAGATAAAGGTGTGAATCCTACAAACAAAATTACCATCAATGCATATGATGGTGAAGAGCGTTCATCCAAAGGCACAATCACCTTGCCTCTCAGAGTTAGGCCAATTACAAAGGATGTGATTTGTCAATTCCTAGACCTTGATCTCACATACAACATATTGCTAGGATGCCCATGGATTCATGAGATGAGGGTAGTCCCATCTACATACCACCAATGCTTTAAGTTTCCTCACAATGGAGTTGAAGTAACAGTTAATGGTGATCCTAATCCATTTATATACTACAATAACCTAAGACCAAATGCTGAGACAATAATTCCAATTAATAGAGAAGTTATCCCTTCTTCTACATACATTGACCTTGAATCATTAAAACCTTCAACATTAAAGCAAGGTGAGCTTACAAGGAAATATCAAGACAAAGGCATGGGTGAATACACTTTGAATCAAACCATGTGCTTACGACAAGTTATGAGTTCACCAAAATAATATGGATGACCACATCCTTCTAAACGGGTATCTATCATTACACTCAAATGGGATCCCACTATCTTCTAAAAGTGGGGTGAAATGGAAGAAGAAGACTTATACAAAATGCTTTAAAAAGACCTTGAAGATGGTACACAAGATCACATTAGTATACCATGTGAAAAATATGACAAAGGATTCAAGGTCCTACAAAAGTTTGGGTATGATGGTAAAAGTCCTCTTGGCTTAAGAAAAGAAGGTATCACTCAACCTTTGCATCCAGAATTAACATTTAAAAATTGATGCTTGAAAGGGCTTGGTTTCATCTCTTCCAAGGTAAACACTCACAAATTAGAAGAAGCACTACAAATTATGAGGTCCAATGATCAACAAGAGAACCACTATTCCACTAATTCTAATGAATGGGAATGGAGTTCGAACAAATCCTCCAGTGACTATGAACTCACTGAGACATTCAAAGAACTAGGTGAACACATAGAAGAAGAGGAATGTTTTAGAAAATTCAAAGTTGATCAAGGAGAAACCCTTGAGGATCCCACACAGTCTTTGCCTCTACTTTCTAGGTCAAAATCATGAAGGATGAGGACACCTATCCCCGAATGTTCTTTTAGTGATGACAAATTGGACTTGTTCATGATTGAGACAAATGAGGAGAGTGTCAATGATGACCTTGACAACTACCTTGACATACATGAATATAACTGCATCTTCACTATTAGTCCCACTGACTTTGAAAATACTGAAGGCATTCCCCTTGTTCACCACCAACTTATTGACTGGGACCATGAAGGACCTGTATAGTTGGACACATTCCAAAATGGTGAAGCCTTTATTGACTATCTAGGCACATGAGATGATCTTCCTCTTGGTCACCATCAGGCAAGATACACTATAGAACTCAATAGCATGGCATATTTTGGTGAGGGTGTTGGGCCTTGTAGTCGCAAAAATGTAAAAATAAAAACAAATCATGAGTCTTATGGTAAAAAACACATTGTGGCACTATCTAACCCCAAAAAAGTAAAAAGAAAGGAAATATCTAAGGTTGAAAACCTCTCTAAGGCACCCAAAGATGGAAGGCTCGAGATTCTCCCAACATCATATAAAGAAAAATCATCTATGTTATTAGAGGAGACCATCAAAACAAACATTGGTTCAAAATAAATTTCACATAACATATTCCTGACACAATCTCTTACAGAAATAGAAAGACTAAATTTCATAAGTTTCTTCATAGAGAGACAAATTAATTTTGCATGGCCATATACTGATATGCCTTGACTGGATCCGGATTTAGTAATGCATCATTTGATAGTTAAACCAGGGGCAAAACTAGTGAAACAAAAATTAAGAAAGATGCATCCACAAGTGACATTATTAGTGAAGGAGGAGCTTAAAAAATTATTGGATGTCGAATTAATATGCCCCATTGATTATCCTGAATGGATCTCCAACTTAGTACTAGTTAGTAAGCCAGATCGTATCATCAAAATATGCATAGATTTCAGAGACATCAACAAAGCTTGTCCTAAGGATGATTTTCCATTTCCAAATATCGACCTGATCGTAGATCTCATAGTAGGTCATGCGATGTTATCTTTGATGGATGGATTCTCTAGATACAATCAAATAAAAATATCATCTAAGGATCAACACAAAAGTACATTTACTTTTCCCTAGGGAACTTTCTGTTGGAATGTCATGCCCTTCGGGCTAAAGAATGCAGACCCTACATATCAAAGAGCCATGACTACTATCTTTCATGATCTCATGTATGTAACTGTAGAAGACTATATTGATGACCTCTTCAGAAAATCAATAGACAGAGATACACATTTGGACATACTTTCAGTCATTTTTGATTGGTTAGAAAAATAAAAAGTAAGATTAAACCCCAAGAAATGTGTCTTTGGAGTAGCCTCCAGGAATCTCCTGGGATTCATTTTCTCAAAAAGAGGAATTGAAGCCAATCCAACAAAATTCAAGGTGGTCCTAGAGATGCCACCACTGAGAAATATTAGTCAACTTCAATCTTTACAAGGAAGACTCTAGTCCATACGAAGATTCATAGCACAACTTGTAGATAAATGTCATCCTTTTCAACACTTGCTACACAAAAACATGAAATTCAAATGGGATAATAACTATCAATAGGATTTTCAGATACTCAAATATTATCTTCTAAATCCACCAGTCTTGATGCCACCAGTTCTAGAACAATCCCTATTATTCTACATATCAGCTACATCAACGACACTGGGGTAACTCTTAGTGCAACAATATGTTGAGGGCAAAGAAAAGGCAGTCTAATACATCAGGCGTACTTTGGTAGGCTATGAGCTAAACTACATGCCAATTGAGTGTGTGTGTCTCACTATGGTCTTTGCTTTGCATAAATTACGACACTACATTCTAACCCATAAAACTAAGTTGGTTGCAAGGATCAATCCATTGAAGTACCTTCTCAATAAAGTGATGCTTACTGGTCAACTAGCCAAATAGGTGATGCTCTTGAGTGAATTCAACATTGAATATGTGGATAAAAAAGCAATAACAGGACAAGTTATCATGGATCAGTGAGCAGATGTGCCCATGATAGATGATACTCCTCTAATTTTAGAATTTCCAGATGAATCCATCTTGATAGTATCACACACAAAGCCTTGGCAACTATATTTTGAAGGTTCATACACACAACATGGTACAAGAGCTGGCATCCTCTTTATCACACCTCAAGGGGATTCCATTCCAAAATCATATCGATTGCCATTTCCTTGCACTAATAACATAGCAGAATATGAGGCATTATCAATTGGACTATGGATTATAGTTCAGTGGAAGATCCAAGAACTTCATGTTTTTGGCGACTCTCAATTGGTAATTCGTCAAGCAACTGATGACTACCAAACAAAGGATGAAAAATTAATGCCTTACAAAAAAATGGTGGATGACCTGAAGCAACATTTCATGAAGTTTACCTTTGAGTAGATACCAAGAGAAAAGAATCGAGCCACAGATGCCATGGCTACTACTGCCTCGCTGATCGATCTACCACAGAATGAAACCCGCTATGAGTTCTTGGTGGATAACCTTTTGATTCCCTCATATGAGATCACTCCTACTGAGATGATATGTGTCATTGGTCTTGATTCCTAGTTATACGATTCCATTTTCACATACCTTTGTAATAATACTCTTCCTCATGACTTATCCAACAACCAACGTCACACTTTCATTTGCCAATCTTCTCAATACATCATTTTAGATGATATCCTATATCGTCGAAGTCTACATGGCACTCTTCTTAGATGTTTAGAAAGTGACAAAGCTCAGATTGCATTATGCAAAGTTCATGAAGGGATATGCGGTTCACATTCTAGTGGTCCTACCTTAGCCAAGAAACTCACCAGGACTAGATATGACTGGCCCAATATGGAGAAAGACTCATATCAATTTTTCAAGAAATGTAAGCAATGTCGAATTCATGGAGACCTTATTCATGCACCTGCACAAGAACTTCAACCGATTGTGACTCCTTGGCCATTTTGTTAGTGGGGACTTGATCTCATAGGAAAAATTCATTATCATTCCCATAGAGTATTTCAAAAAGTGGATCGAAGTCGTGCCTCTCACACAAGCCATTGGAAAACAAATTGCTACATTCATTCTCAACCATATCATTTGTCAGTACAGTATTCCTTTTTTCCATTAGCACCGATAATGGACGTCCCTTAAAAAATCAAGATGTTTGTGAAATTTGTGATTGCTTCCATATTACCCATCATTTCTCCATGCACTATTACCCCCAAGGTAATGGTTAAGATGAGGTGCCTAATAAAACTATTCTTAAAATCCTCAAAAAGATAGTCAATGACGCTCACTGAAATTGGCATATCCAACTTAATCTCGCACTTTGGGCTTATCACACAAGTGTTCGCACACCTAGAAGAGCCACATCTTATTCACTTGTCTATGGCGTTGAAGCTATCTTTCCTATTGAGGTCGAGTTACCATCTTTATGAGTCTCTTTGCACAACATTATTAGTGATGAAGACTATAGGGTATCTCACTTACAAGAACTAGAACTATTGGATGAATGAAGAAAAAATACTTTTAATCAGCTCAAGGCTTATCAACAATGAATGAGCCACAGTTACAATCAAAAGGTGAAGCCTCGCACATTTGAGGTAGGTGACTTAGTTCTAAAAGAAAATCCTAAAAAGAAGAAAAATAAAGAGAAGAAGGACAAGTTCAAACCAGATTGGCTTGGTCCTTACATCATCACAACAACCTATGGATCCAATGCATATCAACTCTCAACCATAGAGGGTGAACCTTTGGAGGATGCTATCAACAACATGTACCTTCGCAGCTTTTACACATAACTCTTCATAATATCCTAATTCAAGAATACAAAAAAAATCATAAACATAAAAAATCATTACTTGGTGAAAACATGGCAAAGAGGTGCCTTGTGACACAAAAAAATTGAAAAATCAAGAAAACAAAAAAGTAAAGAGTAATAAATTCGTCCAATGGTGAAAACCACTTCAGTGGCACCATGGGCAAGTACCATGGTAAAAATTAGGTCACCAGCACCATGTGTAGAGACATTCCTCCTCCCTCCTTTAGGATTTCATTTCATCCTTTCACCTTGCACACACTCACATCATATCCATTCATAATAAACTTACCCATTCCCTTCATGGCTTATTATTGATCTACCTAAGATTGGTTAGCCATTCATAATAATCCCTCCTTTTCACCCCTTTCCACCCATAATAAATCAAATCCTATTTGTGGCTAAGGTAAATCTTGCAATAAAGTTTCATCTTCTCCTCAATAAAGTATCAATTGCATGGATTTAGTCAATTTTAGATGAGACACAACAACAACAATGGGCTTCAACAAATCAAATATTTCAACAGACTCAGACAACATTATCGTTCAGTGGTATATATCCTTTTGTGAAAATAAACATTGTGACCACAATCAAATAGAATTATACAAGTGACAAGAGACACTAAACTTGAGTAATACAGTGGATGTTGGTGTCGATTCTTGGTTTTCTTTTGATTTTATCCTTCTGGTGACATGTCTTTTAGCTTTTCCAAGATGTCTCTGACTAGAGATTTTATCTCTAGGATGTCTCTGACTAGGAAGGCAAGGATGGGGTATCATTACCTATTTTTCTTTGTGGTGTGTAGATTGTCTCTTAGTAATGCTATGACTTATTCAAGGATATGAGGACATTGAAATTCTTGTATGAACTGGGGAATTCCTTGTTTGTGACTGTCCTATCTCCATGCAAATATTTACAATGAATTTCTGGGTCGAACATATATCTAGATTGTCATAACCTATTTGCCATAATAAAGCTCACTGATGATAATGCACAAGAAGCTCTTTCTCTTGCATATCTTCTATCTTCCATCCCCCTTTCTTGATTGACCTCCATCATCCTTCCTGATTCTGTGTAGCCTTCTATCACATGACTCAGTATAATGACACACCAAAAGTATTTGCATCTCATGTAGTTTGCACCTGTACTACCACATATTAGGTATTTCATACATACATATAGATATCACAATTGCATCACATCCTACACACAACACATGTTAACAAATTTTACATTCTCATCAGGTAAATAGTTATTTGCATTATCATATTCATATACATTTCATACATTCAAATTGGCATAACATATTAAAAACATAAAGGAACAAAAATATTGCATTTCCTCATGTACGTATTTGCATCCATATCATAAGCATCACATAGAAACATACATCACATAGGTACACATGTATATAGCTGCCGCAAGGATGAATCATCTCATATATATATCAAAATCATAAGTGTCATAATACAATAATGTCAAAATACATATGGCTACAAAATCACCAGAAGGTGTCTACATCATCATACAAAAATGGTACAAAAATTGATACATATGGAGCCCTGTAAGGCTATGATGAATTCCCTCCCTCAGATCTAGCTATCCTTTATAGATTCTAAGCCCTGGAAGGACTCACCTCAGGATCATGTCTCTTGACCCCTCTATCTGGTGGTGGTGGAGGACCCATGACCCCACTGCTAGATGCTTGTCTCTTGTCTCTCCCTCCAAAGGTCGTTGTCATCTGTGATGGTGTCCAGAAGCTCCTAGCCCATTGATTTGGTGGCATCGCTCCATAGTATAGGTCTCTCTAGTATCCTATCTCCTCCACTGCCTAAAGAAACATAACCTTATCTGGCCCCTATGTCCTCTGCTACCTGCCTTCCTTCTCTCAGTGCTATCTCAACCTTTTATAATGCTGAATAGCCTGATCCCTCTCCTGCTTAGTGTCCCTCAACTATTTCCTGAGCCTATTTGTCTCCCTCTCCAAATCCTAGATCTCATATGCCTATCCTTGGTAGATCTCCCTCAAGGGTAGTAGCTCATCCTCCTCCTCTCCCCCCTCACCTTGTCCCTATGGCTGCTCCTATGGTTGCTCCTATCCCTGTCCCTATCCCCATCCTTGTACATATCTAGGAGCTTGTACCTCTCTAGAAACCTGTGCTGTTGGCACCTGTAACGACAATCCACCTCTACCCCTCACTACATGAGCTTGTCTCTCCTCTTTACCCTCTCTCCTTTGAGCCACTCTCCTCTCTTCCACTACACCCTACCTCCACCATCAGCCTCTACCTCCACCATCCCCACTATCATCTCCATCACCTTCACTATCTCCATCTATTATCTCCCCTAGATTCGTCAGCCGTGAAAAGGCATGATCTCCCCAATATGCAGTGTACTCTACATCCATCCTTGCATCCTCTACATCTACCCATATATCCCACGACATGGGAACCATCTCTACCATCTGTGTCATAGCCTGATCATAAGAAAGAAATGGACCCAAATGCACCTAATCCTCCACTATCTGTGCATACATCCCTAAACCCCGTGGCATCCACTGTATCCTGCCAAACTGCCTGCACACCCTATCTATCAACTACCTCTTAATCAGATATGATGTCTTCCCTATCAGATATCTTCTCCTAAATACTTACATCAGCTCCATTACATCATCCTCCCACTCCTCATAGTCTAAGTACAACCTCCATACCACACTGTGTATCTCATCGATAACCCTACACTAATACTCCAGTCTCCCAAACCGTGGCTATGACATAATCATATCATATAAATGTACATAGCTTCACCCATGTCCCTTGCCTCTAAAGTGTATTGGATGTGTAACCATGAGATTCTCATATGCCCATACCTGCAATAGTGTCAATCCACATCCCAATCCCACTGATCCATGATACACACACTGATGCAGCTCATAATACATGTGTGCCAGTAGACACGACTCCCATGCAAACCTGGTGTTCTTAGTCACCAATGTCTCCAGAGTCCTCCCCCATCCCACAGACAACCCTCATGTCACCCAATCTGGACATAGGAACCCACTGATCACTCCTACCAACACCGTCGGCAGTGCCAATCCTATTGTTGTCATGGTGTCCCAAGACACATTTCCTACCCTCATCTCCCATCCTGGATCCTGAAACACTCATCTCAGTGCATCCCTGTCTCCCTCTCGATCGTAAGGAACTAACTCCCCATCGATCGGTATCCTCAGTATCCTATATTCATCCTCTAAGGTTACTATCATCTCACCCATCGGCAAATGAAACGTGCATGTCTTTGTGTGTTATCTCTCAGCTAATGCAGTCAACAATCACATGAATGCCCAAAATTCAGGCATATACATAATATATTGCAAGCCCATAGGCTTTGCTACAACTCTATCCTCAAATGTTAGCTCTGTTCGTAAACTCTGAGTCGAAGTGAATCTCTTCCATGACTCCAGCATAGGTAAGTCCTCCTACAGTCAAGCAAAACAACTGTATCGATCCTAGTGGCATTCCTTGTTCATCACAAAGTGCTACTTTTTATCCTAGTGCTTATATCTATCATTGGGTACTCTATCCTAGTACTCCCTGTTCATCACAAAGTGCTACTTGCATCTTTTAGGGAACCTACTTGAGTGTATCCTCTTGACTAGCTTATCCAATTGGCAACCTATGTTCTATCACAAAATTGTCAATTTCAGCCTAATCTAATTGGCAATGTATATTCTATCACATAATTGCCAATTTCTATGATACTCCCTATTCATCACAAAGTGCCTCACTCCTATCCTAGGGCCTCTTCTTGAGTGTATCCTCTTTAGTAGTTTCCTTATTGACAACATATGTTCTATCACATAATTGCCAGTCCTAGCCCTATTTGTTATCATAGTCTTCCCTAGAGGACCTGTTTGAGTGTATCATCTCAGTAGCTTATCTAATAATCAACAAATGTTTATCATAGAACTTTTGATTCAACCTTGAAGACATAAACACGCATTCATGACACAAATGTACTTGCATACTTCATAAACATGCCTACCCTACACAGACGTGACTAAAACATATAGACGTGCCTCTATTCAGCATAGACGTGCCTTCCCTGCATAAACACGCCTTCATTTTACAGACATGCTCACATTGAGCACATACACTACTAGAATCATACATGCACCTGGAACCAACGCAGACGTGCCTAGCCTACCCAGACACGCCTAACACCAACACAGACACACCTTGGCATTTTTCCCCCCACTTGACATTTTTTTTGACCTTCCTAATGCACATTTATTACACTACCTAGCATGCATTTATGACAACAATTAATGCAACAAAGTATAAGGAGGTTTTGTGGTACTTACTGGCTCTCTTGCATCTGCTGGCCTCTAATATCGACGAATGCGATCAAATCTATATACTAATGCCATCGATGTTGACTGCTCTCTACTTTCTCTACACTCTGATCTCTTAGATGTGTGGATGACAATGAGGATGTTTTCCCTCATAGTATATCTTATAGACTAGCCTATCCCTAGTCTCTTGTGTCAGTCTTCTTTATCCCATGACTCTGTCACTCTATCCTATCTGGTCAATCCATTCTAGCCTTTCTTTCTTATCAAGAGATTGTTTGTGATTTTTTCAAACATTTTTCATTCAATCTCTTGAGGGGGCATATCATTTCCATCTTGGGGCAACTTTGTACTAGTTCATCTTATCTTCTTTATAACAACGTGACAAGCTGCATTGTCTCAAAGAGCGGCAAAATGTAGACACCTAAAATTATCTTGTCTAATTAAATAAATATCTTTATTTATTTAATTATTTTAGCCTAATTCTTCTATTAATTGAATAAATCTTTATTTATTTAATTAATTCATTTATCCTCTTCTAGCTTTATTTCTCATTTAAATAAATACATTTATTTATTTAAATTATCCTTTTCTAAATTAAATAAATACTTTTATTTATTTAATTGATCACACTTCTTCTATTAATTAAATAAATCTTTATTTAATTAATTAATACATTAACCTTTTCTACCCATGACACATGTCATTCATCTCTTAATTCCTACACTACCTACCCTCTCATTATTTTCTTATTTCCTCTATCTCCCCTCTAATCCTAGCCTACAATTTATCTTTTACACCTCTCAATCTTATCCCTCCATTTCTTATAGTGTCTTCTATATAAGGAGATTCTTCCTTCATTATCAACCCTAATCAACTGACTCCCCAACTATGTTTTTGAATTTTCACTTGCAATCAAGCCTACTTGCAACCACATTTCCATTCTTTGTTGAGCTTTTGTGCACACATAAAATCTGAGAGCAAATATATCAAGCAAGATCAATGGAGATAGGAAGAATGGAGATCCAAACCCTATTGGACATGTGATGGTATAATCTTTGTGATTTTATTTGATTTTCATTTTTCTTAGGTAATCTTCATATGTTATGGTGGATCTTTGTTGTTGTTAGGATAGGGTTTTTGTGGTTGAATATATTTAGTCTTTCAATATTGTTGTTTCCATTTTTACCATAAATAGGAATATCTTGGGTAGAACCAAGAGAGGTTGGGGCAACCCTATCAGAGGAAGATGGAGCCCCAACAATCTCCCCAGGGTCTGAGTTGGATGGGTCAAGGTTAGCAGAAAGGACTGACTTAGGATAAGAGACAACTAGAACTGAGTTTGAAATAGTCAAGGGAGGCACAATAGCTAGGGCATCCACCTTTTCTAGGGGTGGCTCATTCCTTTTTCTTCATTCCTTCTTAGGCTTAGACGAGCATTGTCTAGCACTAGTACATTTGGGTCATGAGAGGATAAGATACTTTTGGGTATTTTATTCTACGTTCGTATGTGCATAAAAAACACATTAACACCTCCCACTTGTCAATGGATAAGCTAAAGTTTCTCTATAATGAATGGTTTATAAGGCATACCACTTGATGAAGGTTTTGCAAATGGGGTGGCAAGTTGAATGGGTTTGATCTTGGGACAATCTACATGGTTAAACGTGCTTGATTTAGAGTAGTATTAGTATGGGTGACCTCCTAGGAATCCCTAATGCTTCACCGCTATGAGCATCACTTTGATGAAATGAGTACTAAGTGATCCATTCTTATGAGGGGTTCATGTAAACTACTCATGAGAATGGGTCAGCTTGACTCTAAAACTATGCAAGTGAATCTTGATATAAATATCATAGTATGAAAGTCTTGTGAAAACACTCATTCTTCTAGCATTGAAATTTGTGAGAGAGTTATTAAGGGGATTCTCGTGTGTATAGATTCAATGTATAAGTTCAAGACAGATTTTGAGGTGATATTTCTTTCCTTTTGGTACATCTATCTTTAAATTGGATGTTCTTTTGCCTTCATGGTAGGGAGTAAGTAATTTTTATGTGGGTTCCTTTTTTCATTCTTGGATTATTAAGGAAAACATAGTTTGTGAAGAGGAGGTTTTGCTTGTTATCTTATAAAAAAATTGGGTATTAGCTATTATAATAAATGATAGACAAAACAATGTCCTCTAAGGCTGTTGAAAAGAAATATCTATATGATGATTCTCTTCCCAATTTATCTTCAAAGTTATTTAGTAAATATTTGGGAAACCAAAATAGGGTATGTTGATTTGCAAAGGAAGAACTAAATACAAAAATTCCCAAAAGAAGATGTGTTAGCTGATTATTTTTGTTCCTTCAGTATTTTGGAAGTTGAAATGTTCCTTATATCTCTTCAATCTCCCAAGCTTGTTCCAACAACCATAAAATTTTATGATTGGGATGCAAGGGAGATTAGTGGATTTGATGGGTTGGCTTTGGCTAGATTCACCTAAGATAATTGATGATTTATTAGGCATTGTTGTCGTCGATGCATTGTTAAGGTTATTATGGTTGATTATCAAAGCTAGTGGGATTCAAATATAGAGGCATGTTTAAGATAATTCTTATCATTGGTTGGTTAATAAAAATATGGTTTCAAGATTGATGCACGAACATATTAGAAGGGCACTTTTATGATGTATGTGAAATAATCACATTATTAAGAAAAATAATAGGTAATCTATAGGCAAGAATACTCCATATATAGATATTCTATATGAGGGACATGACTAATTCCACAAACTATAAGATTGACTAGGCTTTTCTCATTAGTGGAATCATATAATAGCTAGTGTGTATTGTTTCTTAGATGCATGAATTTGTAGTTTCCATACAACTAAGAAATGATAATGTTTCTAAGTACAAACCAAGTGGGAACTATGGACCCACTAATCTTATTTGTAACCACTTGCCATGATTATATTATGATAACTCTCTTATTGATAATAGAGAGTATCTAATACATTTATTAAGACCCTGATTATGGTCATGGTAGACCACACAAAGAATGACTTCCATAGGAGGCTAAGAAGATGATCCATGAACAAGAGTTTGTTTCATTAACTATCATTAAGGTGGAAGAATTTAGTGAACAACCTCTTATGCTACCTAGGTACCCTGATGTCATATTCTATTAGAATTAAACAAGTATTTAGAGTTCATTCTATTTTTAAATCCAAGCATAGAGGGGGGACTATAATGATCCATCATCATTGAGTGTTTTTAAGTAGATAAGAAGGGATTTTGAAAGGGACCTAATCCCTTGTGCAAAGAGAAAGATGAAGCATTAATCGCAACAAAACAACAAAACAAAATAGCTCCAAAACAACAAAACAACAAGAGGTGGAATAACTAAAGCAAAAATGAACCATCCTAAAATCAGGGTGGTTTAAAAAATTGATCCAAAGCTCTTTGATTGAGCACAAAGGAAGGACCCTTCTCTCCAAATCCTATTTTCTTGAGACAATGAAGGGACATAATATCATTGGCACATCCATCATTAGAACCCAAAGCATTATATATACTTGAACAATCCAAAGGGGAACTCCCTTGATTAGAATCAATATTTTGAATCTCCTAGGAAATAGGGAAAGTTTCATCCTTATTTTTCTCCTTACAAGCATGACAAATAACCCAAGAGTACTCATACTCAAACTTCTACACCCATTTTCAAAATTTAGAGATAGGTTAATTTGGGTAGGGAGAGCTTAATTGCCATTGAGTGAGGATGCCAAGAATATCTTTGATATAGATAAAAAAATGGGATTAAACCAGGGCTCAAGAACCCATCTACACAATAGCAATCATATGACAAGAGTAACCACTGCCATGAGATGTGAAACTTAAAACAATGTGACAAAGGTATTACTATGTATAACTTGAGAGCATTCATAATTATACCCTTATTTGATCCAAGGGGTTATATGGAGGAGAAGATAGTGAGAAAGTATGTTTATGTGACTAATTTAGAGATTTTTTTGGAAAATTTTGCCAAAAAATCTCAATTTAGAGAAAGTGATTATTGTACTACCTTACTTTGTTTTGTCTTAGCTTGAAAAAAAAAGTCTAGTTTAGATTATTTTCCTATAAAGAAAAATGCTCTAACAATATTGTTATCAAATGCAAATATTTAGAAGCTATTCCATATGATATTCTTGATAAAACCATTTCTTTTATAGAATCTAGAAAGGTAAATATTTTAAGATTTGACTATGGAGATAGCCACCCAATATCTAGAGGTCTAATGGAAAGCACAACAAAATGAGAAGATCAATATGACATGAATAAACTATATTCCTATCAACGAATGCAAGTTTACAATATGAATGAATGAGATTATAAATAGAACCCCTTGATTATATAGGTCAAGATGAGACATGTAGGATATCATAAGATTATGAAAGTATCTTAATCTTATGATATGAGACATAAAGTGATAAGTATCCTATGTATACCTTAAGTAAACTTAAATGATAAGGCATAAAAATGACCTAATAGTGGAAGTAGCTACATAATATCCCTATTACACCAACAATTATTGCTACTTATTCTTTGATTCATCTCATTGATATGGCTCAAATTGAAATAACTCATTTCATCAATCAGAACAAATATATTCAAAATTTTACTAAGCAATAAAACAAGTCTCGTGATCCTTACTTTCCTTAAACTGGCCCCTTTGGTTGCTAGCCCTTTACTCACAAGCATTACTCTCAGAAAAAATACAAACTCATTTTTTTGTAAGTGATCCTTTAATCATCATCATTTTCATGCTCTGAGCACACTTACCTTTGCAAGTGCAAGTATCCCAAGCCTCAATCCAAAACTATAATCTACTATATTTGCAACAAGCTTTGCCACATCACTTCAAATTGCTCTTGTAAGAACACAATTGTTAAATTAGTCTACATGACTAATGCAATATCATGGAGGGGTGTAGTAGAAGAAGACATATATCTCTATAAACAATATGACTTTTTTGAATCTATTCTCAAAGATAAATGATGAAAATAATGAAGATGGGGTTTTTAGTATGATATATCAATTAACTAAACTACATACTATAAGAATGTATAGGTCTCAAGAAGATCAAGGAACTAGAGGAGAGAGGATCTCCCGATACTAGTAACACATTTAGAGGAAGGTAAATCACAATATTCTTTTAAAAATTTTATAGTGACTCTGCAAGGTGCTAGACCTTTCCTAATTTCTTTCAAATTAGTAAACTAATGAAGACTAGTTAATAAATAAGTTAACTAGGAAGCCAAAACTCCTTCATGAGATTCATATGGAAGGCCAATATCTTAATTGTGCAAATGGGATATAGAAGTGAAGAAGAAGATTTTGAAGAACAATTTTGTGGAAGATTCGAAGAAGGGTGTTCTTCTAGCCATCCTACCATCATTCTTAATTTTGAAGAAACGAAAGATGAAGAAGCAATTTCCCATATTCATAACTGGTTCCATTTAAGAAATCAAGAAAAGCAACCTATACACCTTCAACCTAAATGTACAAATTGAAGGACAAGATGACTTCTTCCTCCGTCCGTAGCTCTTATTGCTGTTGACGGAGGCCCGAGTGTCGCCATTTACATAGCCCATTTTGGGCTCCCTTGCGGTCGTCCTCACTGGTTATGTGCCAGCCCTTGGCACTTTGTGCCCATGGCACTTCATTCCCCCATTCCCCATTGTGGCCATGTTTGTCACACCAATGATCTTCCCCGCCATGATTAAACCCACAAGTTCACTACAGAGGCGAGACAAATGAGAGGCGGGATTTTATAAAGAGGTGGGATTTATGAAATGACTTGGTCTTTTCTTTTTTTTTTAGTAATGCACGCGGTCGTCAGAATTTCGATGAACGCGAACACTTTTTCTAAAAAAACCCTAATGTCATTGCCAATTCCTTCTCCGTTGAAACCAAATGTTGCATTATTGTCAGAATTCTGACGAAATCGGGCACTTTAAAAAAAAAAAATCAAGTTTGATCACAATATACCTTCTCTATCGGAAACCTCCTTCGGAATTTTAGGCTCAATGTATTAGTGTAGCCCAGTTACCAACTTTTTTGAAGTGGAAATGCATGAAGGGGATGGATTCATACTCTACTTTTTGCACCCATCTGTCTAGATTAGAGAAGAGATCTACCTTAGAAGGTAGGTTTGAGGATTGTTTGACGTTAACACAAAGTTTGGCATAGACTAGTCATCTTTTTGCAGCAATCATTGGGTTGATAGAGATCAAATCCCTGAAGCAGGAAACAATACCTACAAAAAATTCTTCTCCCCTAAATTCCATGGGTAAACCTGGTAGTCTGACCCAGATAGGGGCTTCATTGCACTCCCAATCCTTGGGATTGAACCCTGGTTCACATTTTTTGAGGGCCAATGAAGTTTTTCCTAGCATCCAGGAACTCCTCCTAGAACAGATCAAAAATCTTCTTCACAAGAGAAAGAAAATGAGAAGAAGCCACCATCCATAGCCACAACATCGATTTGACCTTTACCTTTCCATTTTCTCGCCACCCAGGAGCGGACATCCTTAATATTAGGATGAGGGCCTATAAATTTTCCAACCAAGACCATATACATGTGAGGCATATTCTAATCAATAATATTGTCTAGAATGGAGATGGAGCAAGTACCAGAGTCCCAGTCAACCTTATGTGGTACCAGCAAAATGACCTTGCCTTTAATTCTTGAGGAAAAAAGAGAGGCCCATTTCTTGTCGCATTCCATAGAGGGAAACTTATTATTGGGGCCCTCAACCTCCCCAGTTTTGTCAGAGGTGATAGAAAAACCATTGGCAGTATTGGTACCACTATCCCAGGTATCATTCATGGCCTCATCTGAACGGTCAGGGGGGGATCACCTTGTTAGGCCCAATATGGAAAGCTAATGTACTGAGAGGGGAGGGGTGATTCAGTACTTCAAATCCTTTTTTCAACAATATTTTTACTATTATGCATAAACCACAAATTGTTGTAACATAACATAAACCCAAAACAAATAAATAACAATCATACATGATTCACTCCATAACACATATATTTTGGTTACGCAGAAACTCTTGGTTAGAGAGAAAAAAATGTGGTGGGGATGGCACCCACAACTTCACTACTGCAATAATTAAGGTTGCTCGGTTAGAGCTACATGTTCAGCTATTTTTGATAGCTTACCCTATTAGGAGTATCAAGATATATTAGATCTACCTTGCTAAAGGATTTTACAACACTTAAACAAAATGTTGCACCTGGTTAGAGGCTTTACAATTTATAGACTTAGTTAGAGTCTTTTACCTTGTTAAAGGTTTCTCTTACAACTTCAAAATATTTCAATAAAATCTTTACAAATATCTGCAACTTTACATCTAGAATGTTATAGTAGGTTCTATGTGCTCAAAATAAGATTACCTTGCTTATAGCATACCTCAATAACCCATAAAGTAACTCAGTAAACCCTTCTATTTACTCTGTTCTTTGAGTGTTCTCTGAAATCCTTCTCGGTGACCTCTATGTCTCTGTAACAGTCATAACACTTAGTGTTTTCTTATGTATCACACATGTCTTGCTTCATACACCTTTGTATATCTCTGTCTATCACACTTTTATCCTTAATCCATGCTGTATAAATAGATCTCTTATGTCGGTGATCTGATTCATTGCTTCGATCTTACAAACATGATTTATCGAATGAATAACTATATAAAATATTTCATTGGTTAGATGACCTCAAAATCATACACAATCTTTAAGTACAATTTCCAATGTGATAATGGTTCTATGTTCCTCGATCTTGTAACATGCTTTCCCATGTGTGTCTAGAATCAATGAATCTGGTAAGACGTTTCACTCGGTGTATATCAACTTGGTGTATCATTATTTCTGCTTGGTAGACATGGAATGTTACTCGGTAGACAGCTTGGTGCATACTAGGCTCTGTGACTACTTTCTTCTATAACCAACTATTCTGTACATACCAACTGAATGTTTCAGTAGTAGTAACTGACTAGAGTATATAGAATGACTTTGGATATAAAACTAATGGCAACTTGATAAGTCATAACACACCTATGCTCCTAGATCTTGTGAGAGACAAATTCAAACCTGAACCAGTTACCACGCCAACTCTAGTTCTAACTCCCACTCCAACTCCAGCTCCTATCATTGTTATAAATTGAATTCAATGGTTTTGATGTATTCATTATGTATTGTTTAACTATAAGCAAGTTATTAATAGTCATATTTCCATCAACAATGCGAGAGCAGGAGAAGGGAGCGACTTTGAATTTGAATTCAGGCTAGGGTGGGAAACCCTACAATGGACAGGAAAACCAAGGGGAGAGAAAAAAAGATGATTCCTGAGATTTCCCTAATTCCTATGAGCCAAATGGAAAGGACTCGGTGGATGGGGACCCACACATAGGCAACAAGCCCAAAAATTTTGATGGGGAGAATGGAGAATGACGTATTGAAGATAGCCCAAGGTAGTGACCTGGTTGAAGGGATATCGGTCAGTCTTGGACTACTCTATTTGGTGTCAAACTGAGTGGAAAGTCCTTGCTCCCTCTAGCTAGTATTATCTCAAACCCAGAAAAAGGTAGATTATCTATTGAAATTCTAGACCTAGTTAATGAGCATAATATTAACCTTATGGCAATGGCACTAGTGGGAAAATTTTTAGGCCCGAGGCAAAATATTGATGTTGTTAGGGCAGTTTCTAAATGCAAATGGGTGCTTAAAAGTCAAGTGGAGATCACTACTATGTCCAAAGGGGCATTGTCAATGGATTTTTCATGTAAGGAAGACAAGTCAATGGTGCTTTGTGATGGTCCTTGGCTGATCAGAAAATCAATGCTTGCTTTGCAAAAAAGGACCCCTAAGATGGACCTAAATGAATTCTTTTTTGTACAAGCTCCAGTTTAGGTTAGACTGTTAGGCCTTCCCCTAGATTTCTAGGTTGAATATATCTTTAAAGGAATTGCTATCTCCTTTGGGGAACTCCTATCTATGGATCCTATCACAACTGCTAGAAGAAGACTTACCTTTTCTAGGATTTGTGTGGGAGTTACGCAAGGCATGAATATGCCATTATCTATCGATATTAATTCTAGATTGAGAAAATAGAACCAACCAATAGAATATGAAAGTGTCCCTTTCACTTGTTTTCATTGTAAGAAATCAAGGCATACAACTAGGAAATGCCCTCTTCAAGTTGTCAAAGAGAGAAAATAAAGAAAAGGCTTTGCAATGGAAAGCAAAAAACCCTATTAAGCAACTTGAGATTTATAAAAAAGAGAAAATGATTGAAGAGGCCCAGAGTGTCATCATCCCTAATACTGTTGAACAAAAAGAGAATATTAATATTGAAATCCTAGAAAAACCTTTCCTTAAAGATGGTAAAGAGGATCAAATAGGAAAAGACGAGAAAGAACGACAAGATACTAATCAGGAGGATCAACAAAGTGATAATCTGGAAGATGGACAAATATAGGTGATGTTACAGGCCAAGGAGGAAGCAGATTTGAATCATATTTTGGAAAACTCCATTAGAGACGACCATAGACTTGACTAAGAGGAAGCCTAGAAGTGTTTGATCCTTGGAAGAATCTCATTGTTAGAATCACAACAATCAGTGGAGATGGTGAAATCCACCTTCTAGTAGTCCCCAATGACCACACCACTTAATATAAGTACTAAGTGGGTTGAGGTTGAAGATATTGACCAGAAGATAACCACCTAGAATATCCAAGAGGAAGATTGCCAGATAAGTGAAGTAGTGGATCGTAAGAGAGAGGGCAAAAATGGGCCAAAATCTACCCCTAGGCTACTCCAGTCAAGACAAGAAACCAAACCAAAACCGACATGGATTTTAACCCCTCTACTCCTGGGAGGAAAAAAGAAAGCCAAATCAGAGATCGAGAGGCAAGCAAGAATATAGTGGATGGTACTCAACTCGCCATGCATGAGGTATGTTCCCTAGTTAGAAAATGGAATTTATTTCATGTAATATACATGGACTGAATAGTCCACATAAATAGGATGTTCTTAGAAATTTTATCAGATAACATAAATTGGACATTGTTGTTATCCAATAAATTAAAATGATAAAAGAGAAAGTAGAGAAGATAAATCTTTTTAAGGATGGGGGAGTTCTAGGTGGTAGTTCTGACGGTGCTTCTTGAGGCATTGCCATTTTCTAGAATCTAAGGTGGGTTAATGGGGAGCCTATCAAGAAGAATATAAATTTGGCTTTTATCAGGTTTCATCACCTTCAAGATGGCACCTCTTTGCTTTTGACCAATATTTATGCCTCAAATAATAGACTTGGTAGAAGTAAATTCTGGAAGAAGCTGGAATCTATTCGACCTCTTTATAAGGATGATATGTGGATAGTTACCAGGGACTTCAACACCCCTCTTCGTGACAACAATAAGTTTGGAGGTGTTCCATCTCAGTTAGATAGAAGAATGGATCTTTTGAACTTTATCAACAACCAAGGTCTACATGATACTGATCTCCAAGGGGCTTATTTTACCTGGACCAACATGAGGATGGGGGAAGAACTTATTCAAGTCAGACTTGATAGGGCCCTTATTTCTAATGAGTGGTTTAACCATTATCAGTGCTCCCTATCGGCCTTCAAAACTCATCCACTTGTTTCACACATCCATTCCCTTCTAGCCATACATCACGGACCTTTAATGGAGCTTCCTCGAAAGACTTTTTTATCAAGGATACCCAAACTTCTTTAGGTGACATGCATACTGGCTTGTGTAGTCCACACGCTAGTAAATCTATCTTAGTTCCTTTATCAAGGAAGACAGTCACTCAAGCTACACATCATTCAGTCAAGGAAAAAGGCAATTACAATCATAAGATAAACCCTCACACATTTGAGGTGGGTGACTTAGTTCTCAGAGAAAATCCTCAAAATCAACAAGATAGAGAGAAGAAGGGCAAGTTCGAACCAAATTGGCTTGGTCCTTACATCATTACAACAGCCTATGGATCTGGTGCATATCAGCTCTCAACCACAAAGGGTGAACCTTTGGAAGATCCTATCAACAACATGCACCTTTGCAGGTTTTACACATAACTCTTCAGAGTATCCTAATTCAAAAATATTAAAAAATAAAAAAATTCAAAATACAAAAAAATCAAAAAAATCATAAAAATAAAAAATGATTACTTGGTGACAACCTAGAAAATAGGCGCCTTGTGACACACACACACAAAAAAAAAAATTCCTCCAATGGTGAAAACCACTTTAGTAGCGCCCTAGGCAAGTACCATGGTGAAAACAGGGTCACCGATGCCATGAGTAGGGACATTGCTCCTCCCTCCTTCAGGTTTCCATCTCATCCTTACACTTTGCACACACTCACAGCCTATCCATCCATAATAAACATACCCATTCCCATCATGGCTTGTTATTGATCTACCCAAGATTGGTTAGGCATTCATAATAATCCTTCCTTTTCACCCCTTTTCATCCATAATAATTCAGCTCCTATCTGTGGCTAAGGCAAATCCTATGTCTAGTGATGGGTGTGGAACTAAGAGCATCACATGTTTTGAGGAGTATAATTTCTTCCAGTTTTCTTTAGTCTATCCGCGCACAATCCACAATAAAACAACATTTGCATCCCCAATCTGCAATAAAGTTCCTTCTTCTCTACAATAAAGTATCAGTTGCATGGATTCAGTCAGTTTTAGATGAGACACAACAACAATGGGCTTCAAAAAATCAAATCTTTCAATAGACTCAGACAACATTATGGTTCAATGCTATCTATCCTTTTGTGAAAGTAAACATTATGACCACAATCAAATAGACATACAAGTGACAAGAGACACTAAACTTGAGGACTACAGTGGATGTTGGTGTCAATTCTTGGTTTTCTTTTGATTTTTTTTTTTGGTGACATGTCTTTTAGCTTTTCTGGGATGTCTTTGACTAGCGATTCTATCTCCAGGATGTCGTTGACTAGAAAGGCAAGGATGGGGTATCGTCACCTATTTTTCTTTTGTTGTCTATGGATTGTCTCTTAGTAATACTATGACTTGTCCAAGGATATGAGGACACTGAGAGTCTAGTATGAACTAGGGCATTCCTTGTTTGCGACTATCTGATCTCCATGCAAATGGGTACAATGACTTTCTGGGTTGAACATATGCCTCGATTGTCATAACCTACTTGCCATAATAAAGCTCAATGATGATAAAGCACAAGAAGCTCTTTCACTTCCATATCTTCTATCTTTCATCCCCCTTTCATGATTGACCTCCATCATCCTTCTCGACTCCATGTAGCCTACTATCACATGACTGAGTATAATGAGACACCAAAAATATTTGCATTTCATGTATTTTGCACCTACATTACCACATATTAATCATTTCATACATACATACAGATATCACAATTGGATCACATCCTGCACACAACACATGTTAGCACATTTTACATTCTCATCATGTAAATAGTTATTTGCATTATCATATTCTTTTGCATTTTGTACATCCACAATTGTATATGCATAACATATAAAAACATTAAAGAACCAAAATATTGCATTTCATCATGTACATATTTGCATCCATATCATAAGCATCACATAGAAACATAAGCATCACATAGGTACACATGCATATAGCTGCCACAAGGATGAATCATCTCATATATATATCAAAATCATAAGTGTCATGATACAATGATGTCAAAATCATATGGCTACAATCACCCAAAGGTGTCATCATACAAAATGGTACAAAAATGATACATAGGGAGCCCTCTAAGGCTATGATGAACTCCCTCTCTCAACTCCCCATCGATCGGTATCCTCAGTATCCTGTTGGCATTATGTGAACCGACATGAAGACATAATGATAGTGTATGTTGTCATTGATGTCAATGTGTTATGAAGAGAATCGACATATGTGATGTCAATACATGTTATGAAGAGAACCGACATATGTGATAGGTGAAAAGAGAGAGGAATTGACATATGTATGAATTGGTTTACATGCCAAAGTGAGGTGGCATATTTGTTCAAGGTGAACCGGCATGTAGTTATGGGAATCGGCACATGGAAGCACTGTATGACTACAGGTTGGTAGGTAGCTTCCACTTTAGGATTTCCGATTGGAGTACCTCAAGTCTATGTGACTCAATTGGTGATCTTTGTGAGATGAGTTAGCAGTATGATGGAGGACAGATCATGTTGCCATGTAAGCTCTGTGCGCATGAAGGATCTTGCATGAAGATGACTATTCCTATCTACCTTAGGAATGTGCGAAGTCTGTCAAACAGTGATAACATGTGATGGGTTATCAGCCACCATAAAATCGATGGATAATGGACAATGGAGAATGTCTTAAGATCGATTCAAGATTGTTGCATTTAATGCAGTATGATTCAATGGTCAGGATCAAACCATTTGAATTGCTTAACCTAATAGGTTTAGGGTTTAGGGTTTTTGCTACCGACCTTTATGTTTCCTATAAGGTCAATGTTATGTTTATTTCTGAGGTTGTTGGGAAAAGTTGTGAGTGTATATCCAAGGGAAGTGATACGTAATTCTTGCCAAACCAAAGGAGAGAAGTGATACCTGCAAAGTGAATGTGCAGAAGGTAAAGAGGAGCCTAAACTGATCTGCATTAGCATTGAGTGCTATTAATAGATCATTGTAATACCTACTGATCCCTAACCACTTCAACAGTTGTAAAATCCCCTAACAGGGTAGCCTTAACTAGCTTGATTCAAAATCCCTTAACCAGGTGGTCTTAACCAGCTTGATTCAAATCCCTTAACCAGGTAACTCGAGTCTAATGAGTTCTGAGAAGCTATAGAGCTTAAGAGATCCTTTCAGCTATTGAGTTCTTGAAATCCTCTAACAAGGTGACCCTATCAAGTTTAACCCTTAACCGGGTGATCCCTAACAGGATTAGTTCCTACTAGAACCTATTGTAATTTCCTTAACTGGACAAGGCTCCTAATAGAGTAGACCTCTAAAGAGTTCAAAAAGCCACTTGTGGGTATTCATCCCTACTGTGGTTTTCCCAGTTGGGTTTCCACATGAAAAATATGTGTGTTATGTGTGATGCTTTTATCTTGTGATGTTTTGTTTTACCTATTAAGCATATGAAGGTTCTATGTTTTATACCTATCTATAAAACATATTGAACTCACTATTGTGAAGATCTAATGATTAATTTTACCTGTTTATGCATGAGAGTATAATGATACTATAGTATTGAGCTAAGGGGGAAGATTATTGAGTGACTGATTCATGATTGATTGAGCTGTACTGGATGTTACCAGTTGCACTCTATTTTACCAGTATCCCTATTTGTCAGTCATTTGGGGTGTTTGATGTCAAACCGGTTTTGGACTGTATTTGTGTTTGTACTGATTCACCCCCCCCTCTCGATACCAGTTTGGTAGTCATGGTTCATCATTGAGTTATCAATTGGTATCAGAGCACCTCTAGGTCCTTTGTGTTGTAAGCTTAACCACTTGAGGAAAAGATCCTAGTCAAATGATGAAGAGGGAAGGTCCAAAGTTTAATAGGGAAAATTTTGGTATACGAAAAGACAGGATTAAGATATTCATCAAAAGCATGGGTGTTCAACACTGGACTTATGTTGAAAATGTATATGTTGTTCCTACCGGTACTCTCACCGATAACAAAAAGAGAGAGATACAAGAAAATGGGTAAGTCATGGAAGCCCTCATCAGTAGTCTATCTGATATTGAGTTTATTGATGTTCAGAACAAGGCAAATCCCAAAGAGGTATGGGATGGTCTTGAAAATATCTATGGTGGTGATGAGCATGTAAAACAGGCTAAGGAAGAAAGCCTGAGAGGGAAGTTTCAAGATATGTGGATGGTTGAAGGAGAGACCATTCAGTAGTATGGAATAAGAATCAAAACAATTGTTGGAGAAATAAAGAGTGCAGGTGGCAAAATAGAAGATTCCACTGTGGTAAGTAAAGTCCTGAGATCCCTGTTGCTGGTCTATGCAATAAGGGTCACTGCTATTTAGGAGTTGAGATCAATAGACAAGTCTAAGGTGTCCTTGGACTCCATCATAGCCAAGTTGATAGCCTATGAGCTGAATAGTTTTGATGGTAGTGTTCAAAAGATAGAATCAGCTTTTAAAGCCTTTGCTATACCATCCAGAAAAGGAAAAGAGGCTAGCACTAGTGGGGAACCTAATCAGAGTAGAGAAATGAATGATGAAGAGTTTTTGATGGAATTTGAAGCTCTTCTTGCTAGGAAATTTTCAAAAGGAACTAGTAAATACAAAGGTAAGCTCCCTTTGAAATGTTTCTCCTATAACCAGATAGGACATATTACTATGAATTGTCCTAATAGTGAGAACAAGGATAAACCAGAAATGTTCAAGAAGTTCAAAGGAGGAAACCAGAGAAACTGTTTTGTGGCAGTTGATGAAGGTGTCACAGATGAGGAATCAGAAGATGAAGAGAATGAAGACATTGTGTTTGTTGTTGTAAAGGAGGATGTGGCAGACAAGAAGGCTCTTGTCTCGTGGTATGATAATTTCAATGAGTGGATCATTGACAGTGGCTGTTCTCACCATATGACTAGTGACCAGAGCAAGTTTCTATCCTTAGAGGAGTATGATGGTGGTGTAGTTCACTTTGGCAATGATGCACCATGCATGGTCAAAGGCAAAGGGTCCATCTCTTTGAATGGAAAGAGTAGTGCTAACAATGTGTACTAGGTTGATGGTCTCAGACACAACCTTCTAAGTGTTGCCTAGCTAAATGACAATGGCCTCACTCTGAAATTCAAGAATGGAGCTTGCAGAATCAAAGGAAAAGATGGTAAATTGGTGGCCACTAGCATGCAGACTAAAGGTAACCTATTTCATTTGAATGCAAATATAAGTACATGTCTTATGGCTAAGCTTGATGATAGCTGGATATGGCATAAGAGACTCTGTGAACTTTGATAACATTGTGAAGCCTACTAAGATCAAGGCAGTTAGAGGGTTGTCAGTGCTAAGAAAACCAGATAATACCTTATGCAAAGAGTGTCAATTGGGGAAAATGTCTTCCTCAACCTTTAAAGGTAAATCTTTCACTGCTAACAACTTGCTTGATCTTGTACATACTGATTTGTGTGGTCCTATGAAAAATAGAAGTGTACAGGGTGATAGGTACTTCATGATCCTCACTGATGACTACTCAAGAATGATGTGGGTCACATTCTTGAAAGACAAGTCTAAAGCTTTTGGGAAATTCAAAGCTTTTAGAGAATTAGTGGAGAAGGAAAGCGGTAAAAGGATCAAATGTCTCAGAACTGATCAAGGAGGGGAATTCACTTCTAGTGAATTCAACAAGTATTGTGAAGAATTTGGCATCAAGAGACAACTGCCTACCCCCCGGACTCCACAGTAGAATGGCCTAGCAGAGAGGAATAGCTAGAATATGGTTGAAGTAGCTAGAACCATGTTGATCCAAGGAAAGGTAGCTCACACCTTTTGGAGAGAACCAGTGAGCACTGCAGTCTACACTATGAACCAGGTACTCATCAAAAAGGGTAAGGACAAAACTCCTTATGAGTATTGGACTGGTAAGACACCTGTGGTTAACTACTTTAAGGTATTTGGTAGCAAATGTTACATGAAGAGGAGTGAACATCAGGGCAAATTTGAAGCTAAATGTGATGAGGGAATATTTCTAGGATATTCCACCAAGAGTAAAGCTTTCAAGTGCTACAACAATAGGACTCAGAGAATTATGGAAAGAATCAATGTAAGAGTTGATGAATCCTCTAAGAAGACCGAGGAAATCAGTAGTGAGAAAGCTGTAAATGAACCGGTTGCAACCTTCTGGGAATTGGTTGTCAGTCAACTGAGTACCAATAACAGTGTTCTTGAACTGGTGAATGTTGATACTGATGAAGATGAGGATGAAGAGGAAAAGCAAGAAGAACTAGTTAAGACCATTCCTCGGTATGTCAAGTTGAATCATGATCCTAAGAAGATCATAGGTGATAAGGATGCAGGAATCCTTACAAGAAGAAAGATCAGAGAAAACTCATGTATGATCTCTGAATTTGAGCCTAAATCATTCAAAGAGGCTCATAAAGATGAAGACTGGATCAAGGCAATGGAAGAAGAACCTGACTAGATAGAGAAAAATGGTACATGGTCCTTGGTACCCAGACCTGAGCATAAAAATGTCATTGGCACCAAATGGGTGTTTAGAAATAAGTTGAATGAGGATGGCACGGTGATTAGGAATAAAGCCAGATTGGTATGCAAAGGATATGCTCAAGAAGAAGGAGAAGACAATGGAGATACCTTTTCTCTCATGGCCAGATTGGAAGGAGTTTGTATGCTTCTTGCATATGCAGCTTTTAAGAGGTTCAAGGTATATAAAATGGATGTAAAATCTGCATTCCTAAATGGTTTACTTGAAGAGGAGGTGTATATTGAGCAACCAGATGGGTTTACCCTATCTGAAGATAGTGACATGGTATGTAGGCTACATAAAGCATTATATGGTCTAAAGCAAGCACCAAGGACATGGTATGAGCACCTACATTCCCATCTTGTGAAGATTGGATTTGAGAGAACAAGTGAAGATAGCAATATCTACTTGAAGTCTGAAGGAGATCAGATCCTGATCTGTGAAGTTTTTTTTGATGACATCATCTTTGGAGGAGATGACAAGATGAGTCATGAGTTTGCTGATGAGATGAAGAAAGAGTTTGAGATGTCACTCATAGGGGAGATTAAGTTCTTCATTGGACTACAGATCCAGTAGATTGAAGATGGAATCTTCATCACTCAGTCCAAATATGTCAAAGAGGTGTTGAAGACTTTTGGCATGGAAGATAGCAAACTGGTTGGTACGCTGATGGTGATTGGTTTCAAATTGAAACAAGAGGATGATTCTGCACTGGTTGATGAGAAGGAATACCGATCAATGATTGGTAAGTTGCATTATGTAGTGCATAGCAGACTGGATATTGCACATGTAGTTGGCATTACTGCAAGGTTCCAGAAGAGTCCAAGAGAATCTCACTTGATTGCAGTCAAGAGGATTCTTAGGTATCTGAAAGAAACAGTTGACTATGGATTGTGGTACCCATACAATAATAATTTCAATCTGAAAGTGTTCACATATGCTGATTGGGTAGGTAATGTGGATGACCAGAAAAGCACAATCGGTGGTGCATTCTTTCTTGGTGGTAGACTGGTCTCATGGATGAGTAAAAAGTAGAGTTGTATCTCTCTATCTACAATGGAAGCGGAGTATGGATGAAGCATGTATTGGAAGGCTTCAAGATCCCTGTATCTAAATTGGTAAGTATATTCTGTGATAACACAAGTGCTATCAATATATCAAAGAATCTGGTTTTACATTCTAGAACCAAGCATTTTGAGCTTAAGTATCATTTCTTGAGGGAAAAGGTTCAGAATAAAGAGATTGCACTGGAGCATGTGTCTAGTAAGGAGTAGTTAGCAGACATATTCACCAAGCCTCTCCCGAAGACAACATTTGTGCATTTGAGAGGTGAATTAGGGGTATTGAACCTTTAGGAGGTGAACTAAAAGTAATTGTTCCACATCAGTCAGGTACGAAAAAGACAAGTTTTAGTTGATTGATGTGTTGAAGGATGCTAGTCCTAAGGGGGAGCAGCATGATGAAACAGAGATTCTTGTACCTCCACTTTGGCATTGTTGTCAAAGCGGGAGAAAGAGTGAAGCAGAAAAGATATCTGTAACAAATAGGGGAGAAGGAGTGAAGCGGAGAGATATCTTTGTATATTTCCATCAATGTCAAAGGGGGAGATTGTTAGCATTATGTGAACCGGCATGAAGACATAATGACAGTGTATGTTGTCATTGATGTCAATATGTGCTATGAAGAGAACCGGCATATGTGATGTCAATATGTGTTATGAAGAGAACCGGCATATGTGATAGGTGAAGAGAGAGAGGAACCGACATATGTATGAACCGGTTTATATGCCAAAGTGAAGTGACATATTTGTTCAAGGTGAACAGACATGTAGTTATGGGAACTGGTACTTGGAAGCATTGTATGACTACCTGTTGGTAGGTAGCTTCCACTTCAGGATTTCTAGTTGGAGTACCTCAAGTCTGTGTGACTCAATCGGTGATCTTTGTGTGATGAGTTAGCAGTGTGATGGAGGACAGATCATGTTACCACATAAGCTCTGTGCACGTGAAGGATCTTGCATGAAGATGACTATTCCTATCTACCTCAGGAATGTGCGAAGTCTGTCAAATGGTGATAACGCGTGATGGGTTATTAGTTGCCATGAAATTAGTGGATAATGGATGATGGAGAATGTCTTGAGATCAATTCAAGATTGTTGCATTTAATGCAGTATGATTCAATGGTCAGGATCGAATTGTTTGAATTGCTTAACCTAACAGGTTTAGGATTTAGGGTTTTTGCTACCGACCTGTATGTTTCCTATAAGGTTGATGTTGTGTTTCTTTTTGAGGTTGTTGGTAAAAGTTATGAGTGTGTATCTAAAGGAAGTGATACATAATTCTTGCTAGACCAAAGGAGAGAAGTGATACTTGCAAAGTGAATGTGCAGAAGGTAAAGAGGAGCCTAAACGGATCTGTATTAGCATTGAGTGCTGTTAACAGATCATTATAATACCTGTTGATCTCTAACCACTTCAGAAATTGTAAAATCCCCTAATAGGGTAGCCTTAACTGGCTTGATTCAAAATCCCTTTACCGAGTGGTCTTAACCGGCTTGATTCAAATCCCTTAATTAGGTAACTCGAGGCTAATGAGTTCTGATAGGCTATAGAGCTTAGGAGGTCCTTTCAGCTATTGAGTTCTTGAAATCCTCTAACAAGGTGACCCTACCAGGTTTAACCCTTAACCAGGTATCCCTTAACCAAGTGATCCCTAATAGGATCAGTTCCTACCAGAACCTATTGTAATGTCTTTAACCGGACAAGGCTCCTAACAAAGCGAACTTCTCAAGAGTTCAAAAAGAAGCTTGTGGGTATTCATCCCCACCGTGGTTTTTCCCAGTTGGGTTTCCACGTGAAAAATATGTGTGTTATGTGTGATGCTTTGTTTTACCTGTTAAGCATATGAAGGTTCTATGTTTTATGCCTGTCTATAAAACATATTGAACTCACTATTGTGAAGATCTGATAATTAAGTTTTCCTGTTTATGCACGAGAGTATAATGATATTGTAGTATTGAGCTAAGAGGGAAGCTTATTGAGTGACCAGTTCATGACTGATTGAGCTATATTGGATGTTACCAGTTGCACTTTATTTTACCAGTATCCCTGTTTGTCAGTCATTTGGGGTATTTGCTATCAAACTGGTTTTGGACTGTATTTGTGTTTGTACTGATTCACCCCCCCCTCTCAGTACCAGTTTGGTACTCGTGGTTCATCATTGAGTTATCATATCCTATATACATCCTCTAAGGTTACTGTCATCCCATCCATCAACAAATGAAATGTACATGTCTCTGAGTGCCATCTCTTAGTTAGTGTAGTCAACAACTCCATGTTCACTTGAAACTCAAGCACATACATAATATATCGCAAACCCATGACCTCAACTGTTGCTCTATCCTCAAATGTCATCTCTACTCGTAAACTCTGAGTCGAAGGGAATCTCTCTGGTGACTCCAGCATAGGTAGGTCCTCCTGCAGTCAAGCAAATCAACTGTGTCAATCAAAGTGGCATTCCCTGTTCATCACAAAATGCTGCTTTTTATCATAGTGCTTATATCTATCATATGGCACTCTATCCTAGTGGCATTTCCTGTTCATCACAAAGTGTTGCTTTTTATCCTAGTGGTACTCCCTGTTCATCACAAAGTACTGCATTTTTGCACTCTCTGTTCATCACAAAGTGCTGCTCTTTTTAGTACTCCCTGTTCATCATAAAGTACTATGTTTTTGCACTCCCTATTCATCACAAAGTGTTGCCCTTTTTAATACTCCATTTTCATCACAAAGTACTATGGTCTAGTATTCCCTGTTCATCACAAAGTGCCTTGATTTATTGTATCCTAGGGCCTCTGCTTGAGTGTATCCTCCTGAGTAGTTTCCTAATTGGCAACATATGTTCTATCACAAAATTGTCAATCCTAGCCCTATCTGCTATCCTAGTCTTCCCTAGAGGACCTGTTTGAGTGTATCCTCTTAGTAGCTTATCCAATTGACAACATATGTTTATCACAGAATTGTCGATTTGACCTTGAAGACATAAATGTGCATACTTCATAGATGCGCCTTACTATTTTTACCCCACTTGACATTTTTTTCTAGACCTACCTAAAACACATTTATTACCTGCCTAACATGAATTTATGACAATAATTAATGCACCAAATTACAAGGAGGTTTTGCGGTACTTACCGGCTCTCCTACATCTGCTGGCCTCTAATATCGATGAACGCGATCGAATATGTGAACCAATGCCATCACTGTTGACTACTCTCTACTCTCTCTGAACTCTGATCTCTTGGATGTGTGGATGACAATGAGGATACTTTCTCTTGTAGTCTATCTTATGGACTACCCTAGCCTAGTCTCCCGAGTCAGTCTTCTTTATCCCATGACTCTATCACTCTATCCTATCTGGTGAGTACATTCTAGCCTTTCTTTTTTATCGAGAGATTCTCTGCAATCCTTTCAGACATTTTCATCCAATCTCTTAAGGGGGAATATCATTTCCATCTTGGGGTAACTTTGTATCAGTTCATCTTATCATCTTTGAAACAACACAACAAACTGCATTGTCTCAAAGAGGGGCAAAATGTAGACACCTGAAATTGTCCTATCTAATTAAATGAATATTTTATTTATTTAAGTATTTATCCTAATTCTTCTATTAATTAAATAAATCTTTATTTATTTAATTCATTCATTTATCCTCTTCTAGCCTATTTCTCATTTAAATAAATACATTTATTTATTTAAATTCCCCTTTTCCTAAATTAAATAAATACTTTTATTTATTTAATTGATCCCACTTCTTCTATTAATTAATTAAATTTTTATTTATTTAATTAATTCATTATCCTTTTCTACCCATGACACATGTCATTCATCTCTTAATTCCTACACTACCTACCCTCTCATTATTTTCTTATTTTCTCTACCTACCCTCTAATCATAGCTGACCATTTATCTTTAACACCTCTTAATCTTATCCCTCCATTTCTTATAGTGTCTTCTATATAAGGAGATGCTTCCTTCATTATCAACCCCTGCTGACTCCCAGACTACTCTACACTTTCAAATTTTCATATGCGATCAAGCCTACTTGCAACCATATTTTTGTTCTTTGTTGAGCTCTTGTGCACACATTAAATTTGAGAGAAAATATATCAAGCAAGATCAATGGAGATAGGAAGAATGGAGATCCAAACCCTATTGGACATGTGATGGTATAATCTTTGCGATTTCATTTTATTGGCACTGTCTTAGGTAATCTTCATATGTTATGGTGGATCTTTGTTGTTATTAGGCTAGGGTTTTGTGGTTGAATTCATTTAGCCTTTCAATATTGTTGTTTCCACTTTCACCATAAACAAAATCTATCAGGGAAATGAAGAATAGAATGATATCTAGAAGGATAAGTACTTATGGAAGGTTCCCACCATGGAATATTTCCTTGCCTCTGATCAGATACCATGTGGCTCTTTTATTTGGAACAATATTAACTAGGCTAAAGGTATCGTTAGTGTAGGTAATGTATGGGCCATAGGTAATGGCAGGAAGGTGGATTTCTGGGATGATGCTTGGATTGGAGGATCCCCTCTTTATAAGTGTACCTCTCAAATTCTCATCCATAACATGGTGTAGAGCGAGACCTCTTTAGGGATTTATTCTATTTCATCTATTGTCCTTATGTTGGCTCGGTCCCAAGACCCTACCCCTTGTTGGGATAAGACATGGTATCCAGGTTTGACTCCTAACTCAATATATTTTTATGGATTCTTTTGAAAAATAAGATTGTAACCATTCATAATTTGAGAAAGAGGGGTTTCTGCATCCCCAACAGATGCTATCTTTGTCTAAATGATGAGGAATCAGCAAGCCATATTTTTATACACTGTCCTTATGTCCTTTATTTTTGGGGGAAGTTTTTTCAACTTTGGGGCTTGAATTGGGCTTTCCTAGAGGATATTCAAGACTGTTTCAGAAGCTAGCACTACACTACTAATAATTTGATCATAAGAAATTCATGGAATTTTTCCTTCGCTCATATCCTTTGGGGTATATGGAAAGAGAGGAATAACATAATCTTTAGGAATGATATTAACACCTTTGAAGTGGTGTGGGCCAAGATAAAATATAATTGTGTTGAGAATGTGATAGCCAGGGGAAACCATTGCTATAATAATAAGGAGGAATTAGATTTTCTCAAGAGTTGGAATATCCCAGTGTACATGGACACCAACATCAACCAAATCAAGAGAAGTATGTGCAACTAGTCTTTTCCCCCTAATGATAGGTTTAAGGATAACTATGATGGTGCTGCTAAAGGTAACCCAGGGCCTATTGGTTGTGGTGAAGTTATCCAAAATGGTGCGGCTTTTGTATTGGGATGGTTGTCTTTCCCTTGCAGATTCAGAATAATCATTTGGCTGAAGCTATGGGCACCCTCAAAACTATTAAATTAGCCTATAATTTTGGTGTCAAAGTGTTATGGTTGGAAGGGGACTCTAAAAAAATTATTAATTGCCTCCTTGGTAAATACCAACCCTCACAGGCGATTAAAAACATCGTTGATTTTGCTAGGGAGTTTCTTTAGGGGTTTGATAAGTGCCAAATTTCCCATGAATACAGAGTGGCCAACAGGTGTGTTGATTGGGCTACCAATGAGTCAGTATGGAGTGAGCAAATTAAGATCTAGAATAGTGAGGGGGAGCTCCCTTGTACAGCACATGAAATCTTAACTTATGAAAGATATAATGGTAAGAAAGGCTTGATTTAAAATCATTTCCTGAGATGATAGGGGAGGTCATGGCAATAGGAGTTAGTTTTGTATGGATCCGAGAAGGAGTTAAATTAATTGTAGGATCACTTTGCATTCTCTATGGGTGCTTTTTTCCATATCGAATGGAAGCATTGGAAATTTTCATAGGTTTCTAGAGGTTTCTCATAGAAAGGTCATAGCGAAGAAAGGTATTTGTAGGAAATCAGAGTTGATAGATATTAATAACAATATGGATGGGAATCACAAGAGAATGGAGGATACCACTATTGATAAATTGAGGAACCATCCTCAGGTTTGGGTGGTACTGCAAGCTACCAAGATGACTGATTTCATGGAGATAATGCAAGAGAAACACCTCGAAATCACAAGAATTTTCAAAAGGGTTTGGAATAAAGGCACATTGACCATTTATAGTAGGAAGGTCAAGGTGATGAAACTATGATCACTGAGGCTATAGGTCTTCCGATGGATGACATCAATCTCTATAGGGATAGGAATATTTTTTATGCGGCTGGGAAGAACTTTCCTAAGGATGAGGAGGAGAAAGCCAGATTGGTGAAGGGAAACCATACTTATTACTCGCCAATGGTAATTAAGTTAATTTGGCAAAGGGTTTTTCTTGTTATAATGGAATTTATCACTTTAGATGGGAGATTTACTAGGGTTTAAAACTATCATTTTGTAATTCTTAACCATTTTTGGTATAAAGAGAAAATTTTCCTTTCATATTATCTTTTTTGCATCCTAAATACTAGGATAAAGATGCAATTTCCAACCCCCATACCAATTCTACAATGCATGAGGGCCTGATGGTGATTTTGTATAATCACATCAAGAATACTACCATCCATCTAAACATTGTTGAGGTTTCTAAGTCGGATGAGGATTTGGACAACTCTGATGATGAGGATGGTGATGGCTATGACACAGAAGCTGTGGCAGAATCGGCCCCAAATTATTGGGTCGAGGAAAGAAAAAGAAAAATAGGGCATGAGCTACAGAACAAAGGGTTGGCCAAAAGGAAGTAGAGGGGGGAGGATGATGATAGCTGGTATGAGGAGGAAAATGAGAGTGTGGGAACCAAGGATAGGTCACTTCTCATGACTATTTCTAAGGATAAGGGTCTGGTTGGGGAGGACATGGCCATGAAATAATCTTAGAGCTTTGATATTAGGGAGGTGGGTCTTGAGGTGAATTTGCAGCCTACTGGAGATAAGAGCCAAGAAGGCCATCATCTGGATATCAACCTTTGCATCAAAAATGGCACGGATGGTGACAAAAAGGTGTTCCTCTGGCTACAAAAGGAAATTACTGCCATAAAAACCAAGCAAGCCCAGGAAGCCAGAAAAATTGAGACTTTAGAAGCTATTGGCATTGCTAAATTTAAGTTCCTCCCTGAATGTCTCAGTGAGCTTACCAAAGCTATCAGTAATGCTAAGGAGATCATTAATGCTCACCAGAATAGCTTCCAAATCTTCCAGAATAGAGTAGGGGCAACTAAAAAAAGACTTGAAGGAGTTGAGAACATGCTCAAGAAGATTGGTGAGAAAAGTCATAAGATCCTTAAGGTCGCCTCTGCTAGTATGAAGACTCTTATTAGTAAGCTTGAGAATGACCATGGGGATAAGGCCTCTATGAGCATCATTGATGTGAAGGAAGACACCCTTGATGATAAGGAGACAAGCTTTGGTAGAAGAACTCGAGCGAGCACCAAAAAGATGCAAAGTTAGAGCAAGGAAATTGATGATATCAAGCGAGCAACTGATAATATGGAACAACTGGAGCTTGAAGCTATTGAGATGCTTCAAAACTTTACCTAACTTAGGCTCTTTCTCTATTGGGCCTGTTTGATGTTTGTTGTCTCTAGTTTGTTGGGGTTTTTGCTCGTCAGCTTTCCTTTTCTTGTGTGTTGTCTTTTGCGTTATGTGCGCTTTAATGTATATCTTTTGATCTTTCATTTGTAATGGGTTTTAGGGGCCCATCAAAACCTATTTTCCCTTATTCAAAAACTATAAGCAAGTTATCCTCATGGTAAAATATTAAATATGTATGATTATTATTCTATTTTACTTCATTGTGTTATTACACTAAATACTAGGATAGATATCAATTGAAACTATTTTATTTACCATAAAATTATTTTATTTCACTTTGAATTTATTTAGTAAATTTTAATTATTTTAATTATATTGTATCTACATTGTTTTTTATTTGATAATTGACATTTAGTTTTTTATATTTAAATTTAAAACTTCTTATCATAGTTAAAAAAACATTAAAAATATAAATTTATAAAAGGCATTTATTAAAAGAATATTCTAATTATGAAATGGTAGATTGTATTTAAATATCTTTATTTTATATGATATTTATTTTAAAAATATTAAATTTTAATTAATATTAATACTTTAACATAATTGTCAAATTTAAGATGAAAAGTAAAAATTAAGATTAACACATTGAGGCCATCATTTCATTCCATCCCTTATTGTCATTACTATAATACAAACTAATAATAATATTTTATGTTAAGCAGTGTATTTTTGTCCTTCTTGATGTAATCATGTTGTAGATGGGTCCTTTTTCTCGCCTCTTTATTTTTGTCCCTCCATGATAGTTGTTGTGGATTGAGCTTGTCTCTCCGCATTTTTTCTTTGTTCATTCTACATCTAGTTTTGCATTAGCACAGCTAGCTGTCATTTTTGGTTTTTTGTTACCTTTATATACTTTCTGAATACTTTTATATCCAATCTAATATATATGCACTAAGCATATGCTTCAATATGTATATCAATATATATGTATTAATATTTAATTTTATGTTTTAATATTATAGACATTTTAATCAAACATCTAAAATAAATATTATTGTTAATTAATCTCTATTAAAAAAATAATTATTTTGATGTGTGTCCTATCATTGTATGAATATAATTTTTTATTTATATAAAAATATATATTTTAAAATTCAACAATATACTTAACATATAAAAAATAAAAATTAAATATAAATAATACAATTGAAATGAATAATTGATAAATAGTTTTAAATTGAAAAGAAAAATTGAAGTAAATACAATAAATATAAAAGTTATCCATGATCATCTTTGTGTGTATTTTTTTCCATCGACATTTCAAATCACACTCTATGATTCATCATCAGGATGAAAAGAATTCCAAAGATATGAAAGATGTTGAGTTGCAAATTTGAGAAAAATTATAAAGAGGAGTGGGGTGGGGGAGCGCACGAGGAACAAGGAGAAAGGAAAAGAAAAAGAAAAAGGACCACCTGAAGGATGGGAGACCAAAAAACTCTTAGGAATAACCACCCAAGGAAAAGAAAATGGAAAGCCAAGCAACACAAACAAACCATTAAAAAACAAAAAAGAAAACGAGAAATAAAGTCAAAAAAATATAAATAAATCAAAATGTAAATATATATATATATACAATTACATATATGTGTATAAACACATACCTATACGAAAAGGTAGAGACACAAAACCATATATGTATATTAGCATTAACATATACCAATAGCCATATGAAAATATAAATATACATATGTAAATATCAATATATGTATATATAAATGAAAATATACAAATATGCAAATAAACGAAAGTGGGGGAGGGAGACACATAAAGGAAAAAGAAAGAGGGGGAGAAGTCAAGGCAAGGGGTGGGGATGGTACTGGAGGACAGAAAGCAGAGGGTGCCATGAGGCACTGAGGTTTAACCCATCGTCATGATTAAGATTGGAGGGGGCAAGAATAATAGCAATGGCCTCTTTAACTTTTCTCTTGAAAAAATTGTTCTCCCTGCACAATATTTGAGTGCCCTCCATATAAATATGGTGCTTGATAGTAGATGAATGCTCAGCTAAGGCTTATTTGAGGACCTGTTCATGCTTAATGTCGGCACAATGCTCTTTTATTCTAGTCATGAATGAATGACATGTTTCACCAATGTATGGAGTTCCAAAAGAGCATACAATCTTGTAGACACTGGACTCTAAGAAGGCATCCCTAGCATCCTTAAGTTGAGGGGAATGCCTCTTAATGGTGGAAACAGGTTTGAATCCACACTGGAGACCTTTTTTCACAAGGATTTTTGAGATCTTGTGCGATATGTCTTCAACATAAGGGAGAGAGACAAATGGTGCTTGATATGGTGGGGAGGGTAGGGGATTAGAGATGGAAAGGTAATGAGATTTGGCTTGGAGGAAGGCCCTAGAGATCTGCTTGTTCGACTAGCCATTCCATTTGAAGACTTGACAAAGATGGGAGAGCTCATGGTCTAAGTTGTCGTCAACCTTCCTAGGTCTGCTGCTATCCTCAACCCTATTAGTAATTGGGAGTACAAACTTGTCGTCAACCTCTCTCCCACCCCCATTGATCCTCTCACCTTTAACTTCCTCAAGCAAGGTCTCAACTTTGCCTTGACTCCCTGCAACATTCCGCACATTGAATTCCTCATCGAGATTGAAAATGCGGTGTGTACCCTTCCCCCTGATGTTGCTGAAGAGGTTAGACAAGATTGTGTTGTGGCGCTCCGTAATGCTAAACCTCCTAAATTAAACATCCCTAAACCTGAGTTGTTGGCCTTTAATAATCTCATGTGTAATAATGACCTTATCATCTCAAGAGAAGACAAGGGTAATGCCATGGTCATTATGAGAAAACCAGATTACTTGGCCAAAATGGATGTCCTCTTAGATTCCAGCAGTTACAAAATTTTATCGCGTAACCCATGCCCAAAGATTTTGAAGGCAGTTAGAGCTACTATTTCCAACTCCTCATTAGATGATTCTACCAAACTTTGTCTTCTCCCTTCCAAGGAAGTGACCCTGTGTATTTATGGGGTCCCAATAATTCACAAAGCCAACATTCCTTTGAGACCCATTGTTGACACCATTGGGTCTCCGACTTACAAGCTAGTCACTTTTCTTGCCAAATTAATTTGTCCGCTTGTTGCTAACTCCAACTCCTTCATCAAAGATTCCAACAAATTTGTCCAGTTTATCAAGGACACCAAGTTGGACACTCAAGACACTCTTGTGAGCTTTGATGTGGTGTCCCTCTTCACCAAGGTCCCTATCCTAGACTGCATCGAGATTGTCAAGCTTAAGGTTCGTGATGAGATCGCCTATTTGGTGGAACTTTGCTTAAGATCAACCTTCTTCTCCTTCCAAGGCATTATCTATGAACAAGTTGATGGAGCAGCCATGGGTTCCCCTCTCTCTCCGGTGATTTCCAACTTATTCATGGAGGATTTTGAGGAGGTGGCCTTACATTCTTTCCCCCTCAAGCCAAAGTGGTGGAAATGATACATGGATGACACCAATGTCTATTGGCACCATGAGTTGGACATGTTAGATGAGTTTCATGCTCACCTCAACAACATTTCTCCTTCTATTTCCTTCACCAAAGAACTTGAATCCAAGAACCTTTTA